>NW_026999769.1:142500-249602 GCF_036934945.1 Oncorhynchus masou masou
GACTGTCAGGCCAACAGGCCATTAATAACAAGCTGGTCTGAAACAGGACTGTCAAGCCAACAGGTCATTAATAGTTGATATGGCCTGGCTGAGACTAACACACATTGTACCACCGGGCAAACTGAGTTTCACAGAGAGCATTCTGAAGAGGGGCTGCTGCCCCAGATTCTGCCTTGTATCTTAAAGTCCTTCTCCTCCGAGGAACAAGACATCGTTGTGCTTTTGCTGGAGATGATGAATACAAGTGGTGAGGTATTTTGTCTAAAATAATTTAACCTGCTTTTTTGTTGTTGCAATAAATCGATGATTTGGCTTTCAAGTCTGTCTATGAAAATACCCTTGTTGTTATCAATTTAACCAGATCCATGAATAATGAATATTCACTAGTACCGACTAACCTCTAGTAGCAGGTATTATAGAAACTCAACACAAGGTCTCATAAACAATCTCTCAAGCACAAGACAATATGCTAGTGAGTGGGCTAATCTTTATATATCAAGTTAGGTTAACTTGGATCATTTTGCTAGCTAACAAAGCAGAACAGTTGAATGGTTATAAACACACCCTTATGTCTGTCATAGAGCTATCTACATATAGACACTATAGAGGACCCTACATAGAGCTATCTACATAGACACTATAGAGGATCCTACATAGAGCTATCTACATAGACACTATAGAGGACCCTACATAGAGCTATCTATATATAGACACTATAGAGGACCCTACATAGAGCTATCTACATAGACACTATAGAGGACCCTACATAGAGCTATCTATATATAGACACTATAGAGAACCCTACATAGAGCTATCGACATAGAGACACTATAGAAGACCCTACATAGAGACACTATAGAGGACCCTACATGGAGCTATCCACATAGACACTATAGAGGACCCTATATAGAGCTATCGACATAGAGACACTATAGAAGACCCTACATAGAGATACTATAGAGGACCCTAGGTAGAGTAGTCTACATAGAGACACTATAGAGGACCCTACATAGAGCTATCGACATAGAGACACTATAGAAGACCCTACATAGAGCTATCTACATAGAGACACTATAGAGGACTATAGGAGGAATTTTTCCAACAATTGTTTACAGACAGATAATTTCACTTATAATTCACTGTGTCAATATGACCCATTATGTTGGACCAAACCTCAAAAATAAATAGGGAGTTGAAACTGCTTTTCAGAGAGGAAGATGAAATCTCTCAACTGTTGGTGTGAGGAGGGGGAGGAGCTTCTGAGGGGGAGGGGCTTAGTGTGAGGGGAGGGGCTTGGTGTGTGTAAACCATAGAGGAAGGGGAGAAGCAAGAGGTTTTACTCCAAAATCTGTCCACAATAAACCCAATGTGTATCTATGGGCTTAATGTGGACCTAAGCCCAGGCCTACAGCCATTACCTTTATATAGTCTCCTCCCTTTATAAAGTCCCTCCTCCCTTTATAAGGTCCTCCTCCCTTTTTAAAGTCCCTCCTCCCTTTATAAAGTCCCTCCTCCCTTTATAAAGTCCCTCCTCCCTTTATAAAGTCCATCAAGTCCCTCCTCCCTTTATAAAGTCTCTCCTCCCTTTATAATGTCCATCAAGTCCCTCCTCCCTTTATAAAGTCTCTCCTCCCTTTTTAAAGTCCCTCCTCCCTTTATAAAGTCCCTCCTCCCTTTGTAATGTCCATCATGTCCCTCCTCCCTTTATAAAGTCCCTCCTCCCTTTGTAAGGTCCCTCCTCCCTTTATAAAGTCCCTCCTCCCTTTATAAAGTCCCTCTTCCCTTTATAAAGTCCCTCTTCCCTTTATAAAGTCCCTCCTCCCTTTGTAAAGTCCCTCCTCCCTTTATAAAGTCCCTCCTCTCTTTATAAAGTCCCTTTATAAAGTCCCTCCTCCCTTTATAAAGTCCCTCCTCCCTTTATAAAGTCCCTCCTCCCTTTATAAAGTCCCTCCTCCCTTTATAAAGTCCCTCCTCCCTTTATAAAGTCCCTCCTCCCTTTATAAAGTCTCTCCTCCCTTTATAAAGTCCCTCTTCCCTTTATAAAGTCCCTAATGTGGTTGAGTGTGTTTGTCTGTATGTGGGGAGGCATTAAACATGGTAGGCCACTTGATTTCAACATCCTTCATAGAACTGCTTATATTATTAGTCATATTATTATGCATATCATTAGTCAATTGTGGGAATCAATTAAGATATGCAAAGTTTTATATATATATATATTATATATATATATATATATATATATATATATATATATATATATATATATATACAGTACCAGTCAAACATTTGGACACACCTACTCATTCATGAGTTTCTCTTTATTTTTTACTATTTTCAACATTGTAGAATAATAATGAAGACATCAAAACTATGAAATCCTATATGGAATCATGTAGTAACCCAAAAAATGTGTTGTTAAATTTGTTTGTTAAAACAAATCAAAATATATTTTATATTTGAGATTCTTCAAAGTAGCCGCCCTTGATGACTGCTCTGCACACTCTTGGTAAATGGAAATGATGCAGACGATGACATTGGTAGAAGCCACACTCCATCTGCACTATTAAAGCTGACCTGCCTTCTAATCAAATATAACAAATACAAGTATTTCTTACCCAGACAGACACAAAACTACAACCTACTGTGTTTAATTCAACCATCCAGACAGATAGACAGACTGCCTGTCCACCCCATCCAGACAGACTGCCCACCCCCCATCCAGACAGACTGCCCACCCCCCATCCAGACAGATAGACAGACTGCCTGTCCACCCCATCCAGACAGACTGCCCACCCCCCATCCAGACAGACTGCCCACCCCCCATCCAGACAGATAGACAGACTGCCTGTCCACCCCATCCAGACAGACTGCCCACCCCCCATCCAGACAGATTACCTGCCCCCCATCCAGACAGATAGACAGACTGCCCACCCCCCATCTAGACAGACTGCCCACCCCCATCCAGACAGATAGACAGACTGCCTGTCCACCCCATCCAGACAGACTGCCCACCCCCATCCAAACAGATTACCTGCCCCCATCCAGACAAACTGCCTGCCCCCATCCAGACAGACTGCCCGCCCCCCATCCAGACAGACTGCTTGCCCCCATCCAGACACACTGCCCGCCCCCAATCCAGACAGACTGCCTGCCCCCCATCCAGACAGATAGACAGACTGCCTGCCCACCCCATCCAGACAGACAGACTGCCTGCCCCCATCCAGACAGACTGCCTGCCCCCCATCCAGACAGATAGACAGACTGCCTGCCCCCATCCAGACAGACTACCTGCCCCCCATCCAGACAGCGGCCTGTCCCCCCCATCCAGACAGACTGCCCACCCCCCATCCAGACAGACAGATCTAGTTAAACACCAGCCTACCTGATTAAATTCATCACTATCAAGGGCTTGATGATGAGTTGATCATTTAAATCAGACAAGCAGACAGACAGACAGACAGACAGACAGACAGACAGACAGACAGACAGACAGACAGACAGACCCCCATTGATCAGGGACTTGCACCGTATAGCGCTGAATAAGCACATAGCCTAATGCCTGGCTTAAAAGAAACCCATCACCAATATTACACTCACAGAGAGCTTAGTGTAACGCCTAGCCCAGCAAAACACCTTACCCAATATCAACCTGATAATGCCTAGCCCAGCAAAACACCTTACCCAATATCAGCCTGATAATGCCTAGCCCAGCAAAACACCTTACCCAATATCAACCTGATAATGTCTAGCCCAGCAAAACACCTTACCCAATATCAACCTGATAATGCCTAGCCCAGCAAAACACCTTACCCAATATCAACCTGATAATGCCTAGTCTAACACAACACCTTACCCAATATCAGCCTGATAATGCCTAGCCTAACACAACACCTTACCCAATATCAACCTGATAATGCCTAGTCTAACACAACACCTTACCCAATATCAGCCTGATAATGCCTGGTCCAACACAACACCTTACCCAATATCAACCTGATAATGCCTAGTCTAACACAACACCTTACCCAATATCAACCTGATAATGCCTAGTCTAACACAACACCTTACCCAATATCAACCTGATAATGCCTAGTCTAACACACCACCTTACCCAATATCAGCGTGATAATGCCTGGTCTAACACAACACCTCACCAACAGAGAAACCCATCACGTTCAGATTTAAAAGCTCAACTCTAAGCCAAGTGATTTCTTTCCTGAGGTAAACCCGTTCCATACGTAGATAGACGTAGTTTCTAGACCTTCATATCAATGCTGTTGATATGTGATTGACAGTTGTTCTGCTGAACAGTAGAATCATGTTCAAACAGTCAGGAAGTGTAATTTGTGAGCGATTGATTTCATCTGGTGGTGATTTCATGGCTCAGCACACACACACACACACACACACACACACACACACAGTGAGGCAAGGCAGATCTACATGACGTTTAGACTGCATGGACAATCATGTTGGACACAGTCAGCATGGATTTAAAGTGCTGAGTGGAGAAGGACACACGGTAGCATCATCACACCAGATGTTGGTTTAGCTAACATGGTAGCATAATCACACCAGATGTTGGTTTCCTAACACGTTAGCATAATCACACTATATGTTGGTTTAGCTAACATGGTAGCATATTCACACCAGATGTTGGTTTAGATAACATGGTAGCATGATCACACCAGATGTTGGTTTAGCTAACATGGTAGCATAATCACACCAGATGTTGGTTTTGCTAACATGGTAGCATCATCACACCAGATGTTGGTTTAGCTAACATGGTAGCATAATCACACCAGATGCTGGTTTTGCTAACATGGTAGCATCATCACACCAGATGTTGGTTTAGATAACATGGTAGCATCATCACACCAGATGTTGGTTTAGATAACATGGTAGCATAATCACACCAGATGCTGGTTTAGCTAACATGGTAGCATAATCACACCAGATGTTGGTTTTGCTAACATGGTAGCATCATCACACCAGATGTTGGTTTAGCTAACATGGTAGCATAATCACACCAGATGTTGGTTTTGCTAACATGGTAGCATCATCACACCAGATGCTGGTTTAGCTAACATGGTAGCATAATCACACCAGATGTTGGTTTCTCTAACATGGTAGCATAATCACACCAGATGTTGGTTTCTCTAACATGGTAGCATAATCACACCAGATGTTGGTTTCTCTAACATGGCAGCATAATCACACCAGATGTTGGTTTAGCTAACACGGTAGCATCATCACACCAGATGTTGGTTTCCTAACACAGTAGCATAATCACACCAGATGTTGGTTTAGCTAACATGGTAGCAAATTTACACCAGATGTTGGTTTCCTAACATGGTAGCATAATCACACCAGATGTTGGTTTTGCTGACATGGTAGCATCATCACACCAGATGTTGGTTTAGCTAACATGGTAGCATAATCACACCAGATGTTGGTTTTGCTAACATGGTAGCATCATCACACCAGATGCTGGTTTAGCTAACATGGTAGCATAATCACACCAGATGCTGGTTTAGCTAACACGGTAGCATCATCACACCATATGTTGGTTTAGCTAACATGGTAACATATTCACACCAGATGTTGGTTTCTCTAACATGGTAGCATAATCACACCAGATGTTGGTTTAGCTAACACGGTAGCATCATCACACCAGATGTTGGTTTAGCGAACACAGTAGCATAATCACACCAGGTGTTGGTTTAGCTAACATGGCAGCATAATCACACCAGATGCTGGTTTAGCTAACATGGTAGCATATTCACACCAGATGCTGGTTTCTCTAACATGGTAGCATAATCACACCAGATGCTGGTTTAGCTAACATGGTAGCATATTCACACCAGATGCTGGTTTAGCTAACACGGTAGCATCATCACACCATATGTTGGTTTAGCTAACATGGTAACATATTCACACCAGATGTTGGTTTCTCTAACATGGTAGCATAATCACACCAGATGTTGGTTTAGCTAACACGGTAGCATCATCACACCAGATGTTGGTTTAGCGAACACAGTAGCATAATCACACCAGGTGTTGGTTTAGCTAACATGGCAGCATAATCACACCAGATGCTGGTTTAGCTAACATGGTAGCATATTCACACCAGATGCTGGTTTCTCTAACATGGTAGCATAATCACACCAGATGCTGGTTTAGCTAACATGGTAGCATATTCACACCAGATGCTGGTTTCTCTAACATGGTAGCATAATCACACCAGATGTTGGTTTAGCTAACACGGTAGCATCATCACACCAGATGTTGGTTTAGCTAACATGGTAGCATATTCACACCAGATGTTGGTTTCTCTAACATGGTAGCATAATCACACCAGATGTTGGTTTAGCTAACACGGTAGCATCATCACACCAGATGTTGGTTTAGCGAACACAGTAGCATAATCACACCAGGTGTTGGTTTAGCTAACATGGCAGCATAATCACACCAGATGCTGGTTTAGCTAACATGGTAGCATATTCACACCAGATGCTGGTTTCTCTAACATGGTAGCATAATCACACCAGATGCTGGTTTAGCTAACATGGTAGCATATTCACACCAGATGCTGGTTTCTCTAACATGGTAGCATAATCACACCAGATGTTGGTTTAGCTAACACGGTAGCATCATCACACCAGATGTTGGTTTAGCTAACATGGTAGCATATTCACACCAGATGTTGGTTTCTCTAACACGGTAGCCTAATCACACCAGATGTTGGTTTAGCTAACATGGTAGCATGATCACACCAGATGTTGGTTTAGCTAACATGGTAGCATATTTACACCAGATGTTGGTTTCCTAGCACGGTAGCATAATCACACCAGATGTTGGTTTAGCTACCATGGTAGAATAATCACACCAGATGTTGGTTTCTCTAACATGGTAGCATAATCACACCAGATGTTGGTTTAGCTAACATGGTAGCATAATCACACCAGATGTTGGTTTTGCTGACATGGTAGCATCATCACACCAGATGTTGGTTTAGCTAACATGGTAGTATAATCACACCAGATGTTGGTTTTGCTAACATGGTAGCATCATCACACCAGATGCTGGTTTAGCTAACATGGTAGCATAATCACACCAGATGCTGGTTTAGCTAACACGGTAGCATCATCACACCATATGTTGGTTTAGCTAACATGGTAGCATAATCACACCAGATGTTGGTTTAGCGAACACAGTAGCATAATCACACCAGATGTTGGTTTAGCTAACATGGTAGCATAATCACACCAGATGTTGGTTTCTCTAACATGGTAGCATATTCACACCATATGTTGGTTTAGCTAACATGGCAGCATAATCACACCAGATGTTGGTTTCCTAACACGGTAGCCTAATCACACCAGATGTTGGTTTCCTAACACGGTAGCCTAATCACACCAGATGTTGGTTTAGCTAACATGGTAGCCTAATCACACCAGATGTTGGTTTCCTAACATGGTAGTATAATCACACCAGATGCTGGTTTTGCTAACATGGTAGCATAATCACACCAGATGTTGGTTTTGCTAACATGGTAGCATCATCACACCAGATGCTGGTTTAGCTAACACGGTAGCATCATCGCACCAGATGCTGGTTTCCTAACAGGTACCATGGAGATAACACTGGGACTATGTTTGCTGAGAGAGTCCTTTCCATTGACTTGACTTGCATTATTTTCATGAGTAGAAAACACTCCAACATACAACGGCTGTCTTTCACACCCGTTGATCCTGTGAAGAGCTGACGTCAACATGCTCCGTATCACACTACCGATGTCTTTATTTGTAGCACACAAGGGGAGTGTAATTCTGTTTCAGTGTGCAGAGGACTCTGCTGCATGAAATCAGTGTTGATTTCTTTCCAGGTAAAAGGCTCATCTGCACAGAGCTGAGACTTCAGCTTTCGGGTTGGCGAGTACAGTTGTGTAACCTTGCATGAGATTGGAAAGATTTACGTAAGCTCCTCAAAAATAATGCCTCAGGGCTTTATCTCAGCGGGCTAACATAGTCCCGTGGTGCACAGGTGACTTGGGTTCAAAACCCAGTCGTTCACAGTGACAGATGACTTGGGTTCAAAACCCAGTCGTTCACAGTGCCAGATGACTTGGGTTCAAAACCCAGTCGTTCACAGTGACAGATGACTTGGGTTCAAAACCCAGTCGTTCACAGTGACAGATGACTTGGGTTCAAAACCCAGTCGTTCACAGTGACAGATGACTTGGGTTCAAAACCCAGTCGTTCACAGTGACAGATGACTTGTCGTTCACAGTGACAGATGACTTGGGTTCAAAACCCAGTCGTTCACAGTGACAGATGACTTGGGTTCAAAACCCAGTCGTTCACAGTGACAGATGACTTGGGTTCAAAACCCAGTCGTTCACAGTGACAGATGACTTGGGTTCAAAACCCAGTCGTTCACAGTGACAGATGACTTGTCGTTCACAGTGACAGATGACTTGTCGTTCACAGTGACAGGTGACTTGGGTTCAAAACCCAGTCGTTCACAGTGACAGATGACTTGGGTACAAAACCCAGTCGTTCACAGTGACAGGTGACTTGGGTTCAAAACCCAGTCGTTCACAGTGACAGATGACTTGTCGTTCAAAACCCAGTCGTTCACAGTGACAGATGACTTGTCGTTCACAGTGACAGATGACTTGGGTTCAAAACCCAGTCGTTCACAGTGACAGATGACTTGGGTACAAAACCCAGTCGTTCACAGTGACAGATGACTTGGGTTCAAAACCCAGTCGTTCACAGTTACAGATGACTTGTCGTTCACAGTTACAGATGACTTGGGTTCAAAACCCAGTCGTTCACAGTTACAGATGACTTGGGTTCAAAACCCAGTCGTTCACAGTTACAGATGACTTGGGTTCAAAACCCAGTCGTTCACAGTTACAGATGACTTGGGTTCACAGTGACAGATGACTTGGGTTCAAATCCCAGTCGTTCACAGTTACAGATGACTTGTCGTTCACAGTTACAGATGACTTGGGTTCAAAATCCAGTCGTTCACAGTTACAGATGACTTGAGTTCAAAACCCAGTCGTTCACAGTTACAGATGACTTGGGTTCAAATCCCAGTCGTTCACAGTGACAGGTGACTTGGGTTCGAAACCCAGTCGTTCACAGTGACAGATGACTTGGGTTCAAAACCCAGTCGTTCACAGTGACAGGTGACTTGGGTTCAAAACCCAGTCGTTCACAGTTACAGATGACTTGGGTTCAAATCCCAGTCGTTCACAGTGACAGATGACTTGGGTTCAAAACCCAGTCGTTCACAGTGACAGATGACTTGGGTTCAAAACCCAGTCGTTCACAGTTACAGATGACTTGTCGTTCACAGTGACAGATGACTTGTCGTTCACAGTGACAGGTGACTTGGGTTCAAAACCCAGTCGTTCACAGTTACAGATGACTTGGGTTCAAAACCCAGTCGTTCACAGTGACAGGTGACTTGTCGTTCACAGTGACAGGCAGTAAGACAAGAGAGAAGGAGGCTGTGGGTTTGTGGTGCGACTCCCTAGGGAACTGACAGACATAAGGCCTATCAGCCCTGTGTGTGTGTGTGTGTGTGTGTGTGTGTGTGTGTGTGTGTGTGTGTGTGTGTGTGTGTGTGTGTGTGTGTGTGTGTGTGTGTGTGTGTGTGTGTGTGTGTGTGTGTGTGTGTGTGTGTGTGTGTGTGTGTGTGTGTGTGTGTGTGTGTGTGTCCTATCTGCACCACAGCCTATATGGCTCTGATCAGCACTATCTGTAAAAAGTCACATTTCCCAATCCTTGTGGGAGTCCACCTGTCAATCAGACAAACTGTCCAATCATTGATCTCTGAATTAATGAGGGGGAGGGCATTGAAGGCTGAAGTAAGGGTTTTTCAAGTTTCCCTGTGTGTGTGTGTGTGTGTGTGTGTGTGTGTGTGTGTGTGTGTGTGTGTGTGTGTGTGTGTGTGTGTGTGTGTGTGTGTGTGTGTGTGTGTGTGTGTGTGTGTGTGCGTGTGTATTGTATATTGGGAAGAGAGGAGACTTGGCTGACCCCTCTACATTGTGGGGGATTTGCTTATTGGGGAAATGTGCCTACCCTGGATTAGCTGTATATTGGTCCAGAACTTTCCAATCTATATTTATGTTCAATAAAACTGATCAGGTCGTCTTAGACAGATGGAAGAGAAGATACAGACTTCTTCAACAGCCTGTTAGGGGGATCAGAGTCGCTATTTAAAGACACACGGATCGGTCATGTTCATTAGGCAACAAACTGTAGAAAACAAGACTGAAACATGGAGGAACTAACCAGACTTGTCCAATAAGAAACGCTCATTTAAAATTGTAAAACATTTAAAAAACGTTTTCCAAGCGTGTCGTTATGAACACTACCCTGATGATGTCTTTGACCCGATGATGACAGTAAAAAATGCTTCCAAAACTTCCTGATGAGGACAGCTTTGCATTTCCCCAAGCTCCCTGTCCGGCCTATCAACTAACAGCACGGTGGTCCTGACTAAGCCAGTTTCAGAAATTACTTCTGTACTGAACTCAAAGTAGCTAATCCTAAACCAAATCCCAGAAAAAAAACCTTTAATGCCAACAGAATGGGAAAAACATCATCTGTCTTTTCTGATTGCTCACTAATAACATATCACCATATGAAATATAATATATAAATATATATATCTCATAATCATATTAAATTTGGCCTTCCTGTGGCTTTGTTAAGACGATGCTAACTTTGATGTAGTGTTTCTACTAGGGTTGTGAAGATACCCATATCACAATACATTTTCCATGGCAACAATAAAAACAGGAAGCAGATCAAACTGTTGTCCTTTAAAAACCTGCTGTATGGAACATAGTGTGTGATATAGCCTGGTCCTAAACCTGCTGTATGGAACATAGTGTGTGATATAGCCTGGTCCTAAACCTGCTGTATGGAACATAGTGTGTGATATAGCCTGGTCCTAAACCTGCTGTATGGAACATAGTGTGTGATATAGCCTGGTCCTAAACCTGCTGTATGGAACACAGTGTGTGATATAGCCTGGTCCTAAACTTGCTGTATGGAACATAGTGTGTGATATAACCTGGTCCTAAACCTGCTGTATGGAACATAGTGTGTGATATAGCCTGGTCCTAAACCTGCTGTATGGAACATAGTGTGTGATATAGCCTGGTCCTAAACCTGCTGTATGGAACATAGTGTGTGATATAGCCTGGTCCTAAACCTGCTGTATGGAACATAGTGTGTGATATAGCCTGGTCCTAAACCTGCTGTATGGAACACAGTGTGTGATATAGCCTGGTCCTAAACCTGCTGTATGTAACATAGTGTGTGATATAGCCTGGTCCTAAACCTGCTGTATGGAACATAGTGTGTGATATAGCCTGGTCCTAAACCTGCTGTATGGAACATAGTGTGTGATATAGCCTGGTCCTAAACCTGCTGTATGGAACATAGTGTGTGATATAGCCTGGTCCTAAACCTGCTGTATGGAACATAGTGTGTGATATAGCCTGGTCCTAAACCTGCTGTATGGAACATAGTGTGTGATATAGCCTGGTCCTAAACCTGCTGTATGGAACATAGTGTGTGATATAGCCTGGTCCTAAACCTGCTGTATGGAACATAGTGTGTGATATAGCCTGGTCCTAAACCTGCTGTATGGAACATAGTGTGTGATATAGCCTGGTCCTAAACCTGCTGTATGGAACAGTCATAACAGTGTACAGTCATAACATTGTACAGTCATATCATTGTACAGTCATAACATTGTACAGTCATATCATTGTACAGTCATAACATTGTACAGTCATAACATTGTACAGTCATAACATTGTACAGTCATATCATTGTACAGTCATAACATTGTACAGTCATAACATTGTACAGTCATAACATTGTACAGTCATAACATTGTACAGTCATATCATTGTACAGTATGCCTTGAACACACTGAAGAAAACAAAACCATTATGAGTACTGTGTTGTCCTGTGTCAATAGAATATAAAGTACTTATTGTTTTGCAAAACCACACAAGTCCAAACTCCACACCACTAACATCAGTATGTGCCCTGGGTCTGGTCTAGCAGATACATCTGTGGCCTGCAGCACACATCTCCATCCCAGTGTGGGCTGGGGCTGGTCTAGCAGATACATCTGTGGCCTGCAGCACACATCTCCCTCCCAGTGTGGGTTAGGGTAAAACTCTCACCGTTGTTTAGGGTTAGGGGAGGTCTCCCACCGTGGGTTAGGGTTAGGGGAGGTCTCCCACCGTGGGTTAAGGAAGTTCTCCCACCGTGGGTTAGGGGAGGTCTCCCGCCGTGGGTTAGGGGAGGTCTCCCACCGTGGGTTAGGGGAGGTCTCCCACCGTGGGTTAGGGGAGGTCTCCCACCGTGGGTTAGGGGAGGTCTCCCACCGTGGGTTAGGGGAGGTCTCCCAGAGTGGGTTAGGGGATGTCTCCCAGTGTGGGTTAGGGGAGGTCTCCCACCGTGGGTTAAGGTTAGGGGAGGTCTCCCAGAGTGGGTTAGGTGAGGTCTCCCAGTGTGGGTTAGGGGAGGTCTCCCACCATGGGTTAGGGTTAGGGGAGGTCTCCAAGTGTGGGTTAGAGGAGGTCTGTCACACCCTGACCATAGTTTGCTTTGTATGTTTCTATGTTTTGTTTGGTCAGGGTGTGATCTGAGTGGGCATTCTATGTTGTGTGTCTAGTTTGTCTGTTTCTGTGTTTGGCCTGATATGGTTCTCAATCAGAGGCAGGTGTTAGTCATTGTCTCTGATTGGGAACCATATTTAGGTAGCCTGTTTGGTGTTGGGTTTTGTGGGTGATTGTCCTTATGTCCTTGTTCTGTCTGTGTTACTTAGCACCAGTATTAGGCTGTTTCGCTTTTCGTGTATCGTTTATTGTTTTTTGTATTTGATTCGTGTTTACTTCGTTTTCATTAAACATGGATCGCAATAGACACGCCGCATTTTGGTCTGACTCTCCTTTGCCTACAGAAAACCGTGACAAGGTCTCCCAGCGTGGGTTAGGGGAGGTCTCCAAGCGTGGGTTAGGGGAGGTCAGGGGAGTGGGTTAGGGGAGGTCAGGGGAGTGGGTTAGGGGAGGTCTCCCAGTGTGGGTTAGGGGAGGTCTCCCAGCGTGGGTTAGGGGAGGTCTCCCAGCGTGGGTTAGGGGAGGTCTCTCTCTCTCGTTAAAATAAAATATACAAAGTTTCAGTTTCACAAACAACATTCCCTATTCAATCACTAAAGCTATGACTCACACTGCGGAAGTTGGAACATATGATTGGCAAACATTTATGAAGATCACTCTCACTTTTTGCAGCGGGAGCGAGAGTGTTTCCCAAATGGCCCCCTATTCCCTATATACCGCACTTACTTTAGACCAGGGCCCGTAGTGCACTATGTAGGGAATAAGGTTCTATTTGGGATGCACAAAGAGTCTTGCTGTGCTTTGGTTCTGCTGGACTTAACTCTAATCCACAGTAAAATGCTTCCTGCTCTCTTCTCCTTTCCTCCTCTCTTCTCCTCTCTCCTCCTCTCTTCTCCTCTCTCCTCCTCTCTTCTCTTCTCTCCTCTCTTCTCCTCTCTTCTCCTTTTCTCCTCTCTTCTCCTCTCTTCTCCTCTCTTCTCCTCTCTCCTCCTTTTCTCCTCTCTTCTCCTCTCTCCTCCTCTCTTCTCTCTTCTCCTCTCTCCTCCTCTCTTCTCCTCTCTTCTCCTCTCTTCTCCTCTCTTCTCCTTTTCTCCTCTCTCCTCCTCTCTTCTCCTCTCTCCTCCTCTCTCCTCCTCTCTCCTCCTCTCTTCTCCTCTCTCCTCCTCTCTCCTCCTCTCTTCTCCTCTCTCCTCCTCTCTTCTCCTCTCTTCTCCTCTCTTCTCCTTTTCTTCTCTCTTCTCCTCTCTCCTCCTCTCTTCTCCTCTCTCCTCCTCTCTTCTCCTCTCTTCTCCTCTCTCCTCCTCTCTTCTCCTCTCTCCTCCTCTCTTCTCCTCTCTCCTCCTCTCTTCTCCTCTCTTCTCCTCTCTTCTCCTCTCTCCTCCTCTCTTCTCCTCTCTCCTCCTCTCTTCTCCTCTCTTCTCCTCTCTTCTCCTCTCTCCTCCTCTCTTCTCCTCTCTTCTCCTCTCCTCTCTTCTCCTCTCTTCTCCTCTCTTCTCCTCCTCTCCGGAGGTCTTTCACTGAAGCAAGCTGTCAAAGCTGTTTCACTTTTCAGTCGACAACTTCATTTTCATCCTCTAATCCAGGGAGAAATATCCTGAAAAGTCAACTAAATATGAGGAAGAGGAAGGACATGGTTTTCCATTCAGTCAGCAAATCTTTTCTAGAATCTGAGAGGATCGTGGTCAAGACGACACGTTCAGAACATGTCATTGACAGGCACTGAAATGTGCCTCCACCACAAGCGTGTAAGAAACATGTTATTTACTGTGTCCAAAGAATGTATTTTTCATGCATGAGAAATATCAGTGCTTCACTAAACCCCTCACATGTACACACCTCTCTGGTGGCACGGCACCATCCCACCGCTGACACCAGAGAAGTTATACTATCCACGTGTTTCATGATGTTCAATCACATAGCCAATGGAGGAGAAACTGCTTTTACAAATCATGACACAGACTTTCACCAATGGGACTTTCACTACGATAATAACAAGAGAATAATTGGTTGATTAGCCTACATTGCCACCATACACGTTCTGTGGTGAAGCTGTTAATATCCCCCCCTCAACCTTCCATACTCCTCCCCCTTCCATACCCCCCCTTCCATACTCCTCCCCCTTCCATACTCCTCCCCTTCCATACTCCCTCCCCCTTCCATACTCCTCCCCCCTCCATACCCCTCCCCCTTCCATACCCCCCCTCCCCTTCCATACCCCTCCCCCTTCCATACTCCTCCCCCTTCCATACTCCCCTCCCCCCTCCCATACTCCTCCCCCTCCCATACTCCTCCCGCCTTCAATACACCTCCCCCTTCCATACTCCTCCCCCTTCCATACTCCTCCCCCTTCCATACACCTCCCCCCTTCCATACTCCTCCCCCTTCCATACTCCTCCCCCTTCCATCCTACTCCCCCCCCTTCCATACTCCTCCCTCCCTCCCCCTCCCTCCTCACCCATAATGCTCCTATGCCACTTCTCCCCTCCCCCTCCCTCCCTCCCTCCCTCCCTCCCTCCCTCCCTCCCTCCCTCCCTCCCTCCCTCCTCACCCATAATGCTCCTATCCCACTTCCCTCCCCTCCCTCCCTCCCCCTCCCTCCCTCCCTCCCTCCCTCCCTCCCTCCCTCCCTCCCTCCCTCCCTCCCCTCCCTCCTCGCTGATGGCTCAGGTCAGGATGAGTTCCTGCACTCAACACTATTGAAACCTAGTGAGTGGCACTAATGGTAGTATGAGACACAGCCTGAGACACAACACAACCGCACTGCTCTTAACAACCTGATGGTGATGCTTCCCCAAACAAACACAAAGCCCACAGCAGCCCCACTCTAAAGGAGTGTCTGTCCTTAGCCGGGTCACAGTAGCCCTGAGCTATACAACCAAATCCCATCATGCATTGCTTCAACGTGGACGTCCCCACGCCATTGGATGATCTCAGCGGCTGCTATCCCACTGCTTGGTCCAGAAGTAGAGACCGACATCCCAAATGGCACTGTTTGTCCTTTATACTGCATTACTTCACACTGCATAGCGCTCTGGTCGAAAGTAGTGCACTATATAGGGAACAGGGTGCTATTTGAGATGCATCCCCAGGCCCTTTGTCCATAGCACAGCACTCTGTGTGTTGGACCTGGTGAGAGGAGAGGAGAGGAGAGGAGGGGAGAGGAGAGGGGGGGAGAGGAGAGGGGGGAGAGGAGAGGAGAGCATAGCATTGAGGACAGTTCTGTAATGGTTCCGTTGTCCAGCGAGACCTCCTGTCCTGACCGAGGTGCCCACCAGGCAGAAAGACGACCACTTTAAGTCTTTCATGTTGCCTTTATTCTTTTCTCAGTCTGTCTCTTTCTCCTTATCCTCCCCCCCTTTCTTTGCTCTTTGTTGGCAGATGAATAAAGTGGATAAAGCCAAGGGCTCCTGGTCTTAATGGGTTCAGTTGTTTTTTATCTTCCTCTTGACGTTATGAAGGATTTGAATTTCATGACCGTTGTTTACCGTCTGAGTTCTAGAATGAGAAAGAAGGCGGAATGCGGAACTTCCATAATTCATAACTTCTGCTCCTTGCCAACCAGCCTGCTATCTCCTTCAGGTATACTGTAATACATAAAGATTCAGACTTTGACCTCTATATCTGACATGAAACATAGCCTCTAAAAAACAAAGTTCTCACCGATGAGTAAAGGAGAGGAACAACAACTTCTTAAATTAACAAAAGCCTCCATATTTATGTACGCCTGTATCTGAAAGACTCAAAACTAAGGACGTTTAAACAGCACGTTTATTGGCATATATCTGTCTAAGGACATACGTCATGCAGAATTGACTTCATCAATGACTTCAGTATAAATAAATAAATCCAATCAGTGCAGAGAAGCGATAAATGAACCATAAGCTGCTGTACAGTAGCTAGCTGATCATCTTTGGGGACTAGTGTGTGATGAAATCAAAGACAGTTCCTGTGTGACTCAGTTCATAGCAGGCTAACAGTGGGTTTTCACCAACAACCAATTCAGCGGGAGTGCTTCCACCCCATTCATTTTAAACCAGGGAACGCAGAGAAATGCAGGGGATTGTGGGAAGGTGAGGGGACGAGAACCCTGCTAGCGTAGCGGTAGAAACAGTTGAGCGCCGCTATACTTTATGCAAATTTAAAGCGAAGAGTTGGAGGTGGAGCGAAGCGTTGGGGCGAAGAGTTGGAGGTGGAGCATTGGAGGTGGAGCGTTGGAGGTGGAGCGTTGGAGGTGGAGCGAAGAGTTGGAGGTGGAGCGTTGGAGGTGGAGCGTTGAAGGTGGAGCGATGGAGGTGGAGCATTGGAGGTGGAGAGTTGGGGCGGAGAGTTGGAGGTGGAGCGTTGGAGGTGGAGCGAAGAGTTGGGGCGAAGAGTTGGGGCGAAGAGTTGGAGGTGGGGGCGAAGAGTTGGGGCGAAGAGTTGGAGGTGAAGCGTTGGAGGTGGAGCGTTGGAGGTGGAGCGTTGGAGGTGGAGCGAAGAGTTGGGGCGAAGCATTGGGGCGAAGAGTTGGAGGTGGAGCGTTGGAGGTGGAGTGTTGGAGGTGGAGCGTTGGCGGTGGAGCGAAGAGTTGGGGCGAAGCGTTGGGGGTGGAGCGTTGGAGGTGGAGCGTTGGAGGTGGGGCGAAGAGTTGGGGAGAAGCGTTGGGGCGAAGAGTTGGAGGTGGAGCGTTGGAGGTGGAGCGTTGGAGGTGGAGCGTTGGAGGTGGAGCGAAGAGGTGGGGCGAAGCGTTGGGGCGAAGAGTTGGAGGTGGAGCGTTGGAGGTGGAGCATTGGAGGTGGAGCGAAGAGTTGGGGCGAAGCATTGGGGCGAAGAGTTGGAGGTGGAGCGTTGGAGGTGGAGCGTTGGAGGTGGAGCGAAGAGTTGGGGCGGAGCGTTGGAGGTGGAGCGTTGGAGGTGGAGCGTTGGAGGTGGAGCGAAGAGTTGGGGCGAAGAGTTGGGGCGAAGAGGTGGAGCGTTGGAGGTGGAGCGTTGAAGGTGGAGCGAAGAGTTGGAGCGAAGAGTTGGAGGTGGAGCGTTGGAGGTGGAGCGTTGGAGGTGGAGCGAAGAGTTGGGGCGAAGCGTTGGGGCGAAGAGTTGGAGGTGGAGCGTTGGAGGTGGAGCGAAGAGTTGGGGCGAAGCGTTGGAGGTGGAGCGTCTGAGGTGGAGCATTGGAGGTGGAGCGTTGGAGGTGGAGCGTTGGAGGTGGAGCGAAGAGTTGGGGCGAAGAGTTGGGGCGAAGAGTTGGAGGTGGAGCGTTGGAGGTGGAGCGTTGGAGGTGGAGCGTTGGAGGTGGAGCGAAGAGTTGGGGCGAAGAGTTGGGGCGAAGAGTTGGAGGTGGAGCGTTGGAGGTGGAGCGTTGGAGGTGGAGCGTTGGAGGTGGGGCGAAGCGTTGGGGCGAAGCGTTGGAGGTGGAGCGTTGGAGGTGGAGCGAAGCGTTGGGGCGAAGCGTTGGAGGTGGAGCGTTGGAGGTGGAGCGAAGAGTTGGGGCAAAGAGTTGGGGCGAAGAGTTGGAGGTGGAGCGTTGGAGGTGGAGCCAAGAGTTGGGGCGAAGCGTTGGAGGTGGAGCGTTGGAGGTGGAGCGAAGAGTTGGGGCGAAGAGTTGGAGGTGGAGCGTTGGAGGTGGAGCATTGGAGGTGGAGCGAAGAGTTGGGGCGAAGCATTGGGGCGAAGAGTTGGAGGTGGAGCGTTGGAGGTGGAGCGTTGGAGGTGGAGCGAAGAGTTGGGGCGGAGCGTTGGGGCGGAGCGTTGGAGGTGGAGCGTTGGAGGTGGAGCGTTGGAGGTGGAGCGAAGAGTTGGGGCGAAGAGTTGGGGCGAAGAGGTGGAGCGTTGGAGGTGGAGCGTTGAAGGTGGAGCGAAGAGTTGGAGCGAAGAGTTGGAGGTGGAGCGTTGGAGGTGGAGCGTTGGAGGTGGAGCGTTGGAGGTGGAGCGAAGAGTTGGGGCGAAGAGTTGGAGGTGGAGCGTTGGAGGTGGAGCGAAGAGTTGGGGCGAAGCGTTGGAGGTGGAGCGTCTGAGGTGGAGCATTGGAGGTGGAGCGTTGGAGGTGGAGCGTTGGAGGTGGAGCGAAGAGTTGGGGCGAAGAGTTGGGGCGAAGAGTTGGAGGTGGAGCGTTGGAGGTGGAGCGTTGGAGGTGGAGTGTTGGAGGTGGAGCGAAGAGTTGGGGCGAAGAGTTGGGGCGAAGAGTTGGAGGTGGAGCGTTGGAGGTGGAGCGTTGGAGGTGGGGCGAAGCGTTGGGGCGAAGCGTTGGAGGTGGAGCGTTGGAGGTGGAGCGAAGAGTTGGGGCAAAGAGTTGGGGCGAAGAGTTGGAGGTGGAGCGTTGGAGGTGGAGCCAAGAGTTAACTAGCGTTGGAGGTGGAGCGTTGGAGGTGGAGCGAAGAGTTGGGGCGAAGAGTTGGAGGTGGAGCGAAGCATTGGGGCGAAGAGTTGGAGGTGGAGCGAAGAGTTGGGGCGAAGCGTTGGGGCGAAGAGTTGGAGGTGGAGCGTTGGAGGTGGAGCGTTGGAGGTGGAGCGAAGCGTTGGAGCGGAGCGTTGGAGGTGGAGCGTTGGAGGTGGAGCGTTGGAGGTGGAGCGTTGGAGGTGGAGCAAAGAGTTGGGGCGAAGAGTTGGAGGTGGAGCGTTGGAGGTGGAGCGTTGGAGGTGGAGCGTTGGAGGTGGAGCGAAGAGTTGGGGCGAAGAGTTGGAGGTGGAGCGAAGCATTGGGGCAAAGAGTTGGAGGTGGAGCGAAGCATTGGGGCAAAGAGTTGGAGGTGGAGCGAAGCATTGGGGCGAAGAGTTGGAGGTGAAGCGAAGCATTGGGGCGAAGAGTTGGAGGTGGAGCGAAGCATTGGGGCAAAGAGTTGGGGCGAAGAGTTGGAGGTGGAGTGCAGCGTTGGGGAGAAGCATTGCAGGTGGAGCGAAGCGTTGGGGTGAAGCATTGAGACGAAGCATTGGGACGAAGCATTGCAGGTGGAGCGAAGCGTTGGGACGAAGCGTTGGGACGAAGCGTTGGGACGAAGTGTTGGGACGAAGCGTTGGAGGTGGAGCGAAGCGCTTGAGATGAAGCGAAGCATTGGGGCGAAGCGCTGGGGTGAAGCGTTGGGGCGAAGCGCTGGGGCGAAGCGTTGGGGCGAAGCGCTGGAGGTGGGGCGAAGCGCTGGAGGTGGGGCGAAGCGCTGGAGGTGGAGCGAAGCGCTGAGATGAAGCGAAGCATTGGGGCGAAGCGCTGGAGGTGGGGCGAAGCGCTGGGGCAAAACTGTCAAGAGGAGCACCATCTCTGGTCAAAACCCACTGTAAGAGCATGGTACAAGCAATGCCATGGATCACATACATAAATACTAACACATGTACGTCTCTTTGGCTGAACACCACTGTTACCACATACATATATACTAACACATGTATGTCTCTTTGGCTGAACGCCACTGTTACCACATACATAAATACTAACACATGTATGTCTCTTTGGCTGAACGCCACTGTTACCACATACATAAATACTAACACATGTATGTCTCTTTGGCTGAACGCCACTGTTACCACATACATAAATACTAACACATGTATGTCTCTTTGGCTGAACGCCACTGTTACCACATACATAAATACTAACACATTTATGTCTCTTTGGCTGAACGCCACTGTTACATGTAACGGCCCTATACTATTACATTAACTGGCCTTGGAACATTTCTGTGATTTCTGTCCAATGATGATGCTATCCAAGGCAGGTCTACTAACTACAGTCTACAGATCCTCCTATACCTGTACCCAATAACTATAAAATACCACAACTATACTATACTACTACAGTCTACAGATCCTACTATACCTAATAACTATAAACTACTACAACTATACTATACTACTACAGTCTACAGATCCTCCTATACCTAATAACTAAACTACTACAACTATACTATACTACTACAGTCTACAGATCCTCCTATACCTATACCTAATAACTATAAACTACTACAACTATACTATACTACTACAGTCTACAGATCCTCCTATACCTATACCTAATAACTATAAACAACTATAACTATACTATACTACTACAGTCTACAGATCCCTGTAGCTACACTGTGGAGCTCCTATACCTAATAACTATAAACTACTATAACTATACTATACTACTACAGTCTACAGAACCTCCTATACCTATACCTAATAACTATAAACTACTACAACTATACTATACTACTACAGTCTACAGATCCCTGTAGCTACACTATGGAGCTCCTATACCTAATAACTATAAACTACTACTCCTATACTATACTACTACAGTCTACAGATCCCTGTACGTTGATGCTCTAGTAGGATGTCCTTGGGATACTAACAGCCAGCCTGTCCAGTGATCACTCATTAATCAACACTGATTACATGTTATTGATCAGGTTGTCCCAGTTGAATAGGTTCAACAGCCTGGAAGAACTGGCAATTGACCCATTGTCAAGTCCCGCCCCAGATGTTTTAAGGCATTTGATTGATTGGCTGACGAACCAATTGCAGCTCTCCGGGTAGATAAAGAGGGTGGGGCTTGACAATGGGTCAATTGACGTGACTGAGACGTGACTGAGCCTACCCCTGCATTAGCCTAACCCTGCATTAGCCTACCCCTGCATTAGCCTATCCCTGCATTAGCCTACCCCTGCATTAGCCTAACCCTGCATTAGCCTAACCCTGCATTAGCCTAACTCTGCATTAGCCTACCCCTGCATTAGCCTACCTCTGCATTAGCCTAACCCTGCATTAGCCTAACCCTGCATTAGCCTACCCCTGCATTAGCCTACCCCTGCATTAGCCTACCCCTGCATTAGCCTACCCCTGCATTAGCCTATCCCTGCATTAGCCTACCCCTGCATTAGCCTACCCCTGCATTAGCCTAACCCTGCATTAGCCTAACCCTGCATTAGCCTACCCCTGCATTAGCCTACCCCTGCATTAGCCTACCCCTGCATTAGCCTATCCCTGCATTAGCCTATCCCTGCATTAGCCTTCCCCTGCATTAGCCTACCCCTGCATTAGCCTAACCCTGCATTAGCCTACCCCTGCATTAGCCTACCCCTGCATTAGCCTACCCCTGCATTAGCCTACCCCTGCATTAGCCTTCCCCTGCCTGCATCATTTAAGCTAAAAGAAGCCTATCCAACATGGGGAATCTCCCCACCAATTAGAGAGTTCAGCTCAACAAGTTAATGTATCACCTGTATAACCCACTGGTACCTAGTTAATATAAAGGTCTATCATACACTGAAAAAGGGAAGGGATTTAAATGGTTCTTCCTCAACTCTTAAGGTTCCTTGGAGAACTCTTACCCGATAAAGAACCTTAAGTGGGGGGGGTTCTTATGGTTCTTCAGAATTCTAAAAGGTTCTAGAACTATATGGAAGGATCCAGTTGTGTCCCTTTCATAGAACCCAGCAAATCGGCCAGTGTTAACTAGTGATGGTTTTTCAGTGTAACACACACACACACACACACACACACACACACACACACACGTATAGTATTATTCATAGGATGGAGGGGCCAGTCCTGATTCAAGGGCATCTAGTTGTCGTCGGTGCTGTACAACTCATAACGTCTCTGCCAAATAGCACCCTATGCCCTTTATAGTGCACTACTTTAGACCAGAGCCCTATAGGCCGTGGCCAAAAGTAGTGCACTTCATAGGGAATAGGGTGCCATTTCGGAAGCATCCAAGGGCATGTTGTCGTACCGCTGTACAACTCATATTCATTAATCTTCAGCTTGACCAAGGTCTTATCATTAAATTAAATTAATGATTCAACGTTATTCATTGCTTTGATTCAAAATGGCATGAACCCTATGAGTCATTTATACAGCTCTATCCAGGAACAGGAGGAGACATGAATCATTTAAAAAGGAAATAGGTACAGTGTATGATAATTACAACTGGTTCTAAAACATTTAAAGAAGAGCAAAAATCTCATTGGACGCAATCATATATTTTTTCCAAAGCCAACCTGGGACACACACACACACACACACACACACACACACACACACACACACACACACACACACACACGGTTGAGCAGCATCCTCAAAGCAGAATAAAAAGCCTGCTTAATTAGGCTAAGAGCTTCAGTCGTCAAAAGCTGCATTACTCTGATTGCCAAAGTCCGGTGGTGATGAATCTGTGACACACTGAAATAAAACTATTTCACAATGCACCAGCACCAACCCAGTGGGGACCCATAACGTTCACCGGCACAGTGCTGTTCCGTTAAAATGCTTCTCGTTGTCGTAATAGGCCACCTCTGGCTCTTAGAAGTTAACCTGATAGAAAAGTTAGTCTCTTCTCTTCTGTTTTATATGTCACTGGTGTAGCTCCCACAACACCCACAGCACCCACAGCGCCCACAGCGCCCACAGCACCCACAGCACCCACAGCGCCCACAGCACCCACAGCGCCCACAGCACCCACATCACCCACATCACCCACAGCGCCCACAGCACCCACAGCACCCACAGCACCCACAGCACCCACATCACCCACAACACCCACATCACCCACAGCACCCACATCATCCACAGCACCCACAAGACGGTGGGGCCCCACGAGCTCTGGGTTCCCACGTCATCTCACACCTATATCTAAATTTTATATATATTTTTTTTAAATAAATCATTTTGAAAGGTAACCCTCCTTTTTAATTTCCACATGTAACAGGTGAACCAGACAGACAATATACACAGAACACAAATATAACCACAACATGCAACAATTACAGCAATGAGGCCCTAATCTATGGATTTCACATGTCTGGGAATACAGGTGTACATACAGTGTCTCCTGACCCCTTCTGTCTCAGCCTCCAGTATTTATGCTGCAGTAGTTCATGTGTCGGGGGCTAGGGTCAGTCTGTTATATCTGGAGTACTTCTCCTGTCTTATCCAGTGTCCTGTATGAATTTAAGTATTTTGTCTGTCTCTGTCTGTCTGTCTGTCTGTCTGTCTGTCTGTCTGTCTGTCTGTCTGTCTGTCTCTGTCTCTGTCTCTGTCTCTGTCTCTGTCTCTGTCTCTCTCTCTCTCTCTCTCTCTCTCTCTCTCGACCTGAGCCCTAGGACCAGGCCTCAGGACTACCTGGCATGATGACTCCTTGTCCCCAGTCCACCTGGCCGTGCTGCTGCTTCAGTTTCAACTGTTCTGCCTGCGGCTAAGGAACCCTGACCTGTTCACTGTGATTACCATTATTTGACCATGCTGGTCATTTATGAACATCTTGGCCATGTTCTGTTATAATCTCCACCCGGCACAGCCAGAAGAGGACTGGCCACCCCTCATAGCCTGGTTCCTCTCTAGGTTTCTTCTTAGGTTTTGGCCTTTCTAGGGAGTTTTTCCTAGCCACCGTGCATCTGCTGTTTGGGGTTTTAGGCTGGGTTTCTGTACAGCACTTTGATATATCAGCTGATGTAAGAAGGGCTTTATAAATACATTTGATTTGATATGTTGGTCACAGATACCTTTAAAAAAAAGGTAGGTGTGTGGATCAGAAAACCAGTCAGTATCTGGTGACCTTTGCCTCATGCAGCGCGACACATCTCCTTCACATAGAGTTAATTAGGCTGCTGATTGTGGCCTGTGGAATGTTGTCCCACTCCTCTTCAATGGCTGTGTGAAGCTGCTGGACATTAGCAGTAACTGGAGAACGCTGTCGTACACGTCAATCCAGAGCATCCCAAATATGCTCATTGGGTGACATGTCTGGTGAGAATGCAGGCCAGGAATTTGAGAAACTTCTAGGAATTGTGTACGGATCCTTCCGACATGGGGCCGTGCATTATCATGCTGAAACATGAGGTGATGGCGGGGGATGAATGGCACGACAATGAGCATCAGGATCTCAGCAAACCGCTCACCCACACAATGCCATATACACAGTCTGCTATCTGCCCGGTACAGTTGACACAGGGATTCATCAGAGAAGAGCACACTTCTCCAGTGTGCCAGTTGCTATCAATGTTGAGCATTTGCCCACTGAAGTTGGTTACAACGCTGAACTGCAGTCAGGTCAAGACCCTGGTGAGGATGACAAGCACGCAGATTAGCTTCACTGAGACGGTTTCTGACCGTGTGTGCGGATGTTCTTCGATTGTGCAAACCCACAGTTTCATCAGCTGTCTGGGTGGCTGGTCTCAGACAAACCCACAGTTTCATCAGCTGTCCGGGTGGCTGGTCTCAGACAAACCCACAGTTTCATCAGCTGTCCGGGTGGCTGGTCTCAGACAAACCCACAGTTTCATCAGCTGTCTGGGTGGCTGGTCTCAGACAAACCCACAGTTTCATCAGCTGTCTGGGTGGCTGGTCTCAGACAAACCCACAGTTTCATCAGCTGTCTGGGTGGCTGGTCTCAGACAAACCCACAGTTTCATCAGCTGTCTGGGTGGCTGGTCTCAGACAAACCCACAGTTTCATCAGCTGTCCGGGTGGCTGGTCTCAGACAAACCCACAGTTTCATCAGCTGTCTGGGTGGCTGGTCTCAGACAAACCTACAGTTTCATCAGCTGTCCAGGTGGCTGGTCTCAGACGACCTCGCTGGTGAAGAAGACGGATGTGGAGGTTCTGGGTTGTCATGGTTACACGTGGTCTGTGGTTGTGAGGCCAGTTGGACAAACTGCTCAATTCTCTAAAACAACGTTGGAAGCGGCTTATGGTAGAGAAATGAACATTCAATTCTCTGGCAACAGCTCTGGTGGACATTCCTTCAGTCAGCATGCCAATTGTACACTCCCTCAAAACTTAAGACATGTGACATTGTGTTGTGTGATAAAACTGCACATTTTAGTGGCCTTTTATTGTCTCCCAGCACAAGGTGCACCTGTGTAATTATCATGCTCTTTAATCAGCTTCTTGATATGCCACACATGTCAGGTGAATGGATTATTTTGGCAAAGGACAAATGCTCACTAACAGGGATGTAAACAAATTTGTGCACAACAATTTGACAGAAATGCTCATCAAACATGGGATCAACACTTTACATGCTTCTTTTATATTGTTGTTCAGTATAGTTGTCATACATCTTGTTAGCCTGTTTCTCCGGCGCCGGCGGCAACTCTACCTCGTCCTCCTCACCTAATTGGCTATTAAATCTTTTAAAAAGTTAGGTGAATCAGGTCGGACTCGGAATGGAGAGTGAGTGCGTTGTTCAAGCTCGTGCCAAATTACAGAAGATAACCACATCAGCAAAGCTACCCCCACTTGCTAGTAGGTCTTATGCAGTAGCAGGACTAGACAGAGACCTCACTGCCCGGCCTGGCAATGACAGTGGCACCTCCTCTTCTTCCTCCCCCCCCGAGAATAGTGACAGTTCCTCTAGTGAGATGCCGGCCCCCCACCCTTCTCCTCCTCACAGCTGTCGACTGCCAGAGACCCAGTGGCGCTCATGAGAGCGACCCCCCTTCTGTGGACACTTGTAAATCTACGAGTGATGCGACGGATAGGCCCGACAGCGTGGAGCCTGAGCTCCAATGTGTAATATAATAGGCTACCAGATAAATACTATATATAGCTATAGACAGGCTAGTAGGCCAGACTACAATGTCTGCATAAACAATCCATACGAAACTATTGTTTTGATGGTGGACTGGTTGTATTATTTGTAGTGGGGTGTATTCATGGATACCACGGGATGCCAGGCGAACCCAAAATGTTTTACTAAAAAAAAAAAACATAGATCTCTCTGTGTTTCATAAATTTCCTTAAATTCACAAGAGGCTGAATGTACTGCATGTCACAGAAAGCAGCCGATCAAATGAATCAGCGCCCCTCTGTGTCAGTATGTGTAGCGTATCTATCTGACGCTGTCTGGTCAAAAAAAAAAAGAGTATGACATTGTTGCCAACCGTAGCATTGAATGCTATGGGTGGCCAATCAGCGTTGCTCTAAACTGAGTGAGCTCAGCTGTGAATGGCCCTGGCGCACCCAAAAAAAAAATGCAAAGGGAAGCCAGTTTGGATTTGGCTTCAGACCAATCACATCACATCCAAAGCCAAACTCATTGACAGAAAAAAAACGTATATTGTTTCATCTCGTTGTGTCGTTGTCTTCTGGTGACTAGTCCCAAAATGTAGGAAACATTACCGTGATTGACCATGCTGTAGGACGTGGAACTGTTTGTTCCACCCAATATGTTTTGTGGACTTCACAGATCAAATGTTGCTCCCCGGTTTTGTAATGAAACAAAGGTGCGGTTGAATTTGTTCTGCCACTAACTCTAACTCTATTTCTTGGACGGCACTGTTGGTTAAGGTCTTGTCAGTCTTCTTATCGTCTCGGCATTTAGGCCTACATATCACGGCGGCAAGGCATATGAACTAACAGCTTACAGAACAAACAGCCTCGTTATTGTTACGTAATGTGTTGTTACCTACTGTGTTACTTTACATTTCTCCTTTATTTTCTTAACTCTATTTCTTGGACGGCACTGTTGGTTAAGGGCTTGTCAGTAAGCATGTGACAAATAAAATTCGATTTTTATTTGACTAGGAAAGTCAGTTAAGAACAAATTCATATTTTCAATGACGGCCTAGGAACAGTGGGCAGAAAGACAGATTTGTACCTTGTCAGCTCAGGGGTTTGAACTTGCAACCTTCCGGTTTGTAGTCCAACGCTCTAACCACTAGGCTACCCTGCCGCCCCGAAGTTTCACAACACATAGGTTGTAACATGATAATATATAACATTTGTTCCTGGCCTTATTGCTTTAGTATGCTGTTGCATCGGAAATTCATTTTCACAATCTACAACGTTCGACTTTCTCACTTTAAGTACTGAACAAGTAATTCCATTGTTGCCGAGCAGCCAGCATTCTAAAGATCACTATTGGGCCACCGTCGGCCTATCGGCTTGGTGAAATATAAACGTTAGGATTAACATCCCTTAAAGCAAAGCTACAGGCCACTTTACAAGCACAAGCACCACGTAACCTGATAGTTCATGGATAGGCAGCCGCGTTGACGGTCCAGTTTCAGAACCATGGACAGCCATCAGTAGTATATACTTTGTGAGTGGCTGACGCATGAGGTTGTTTTGGTTAGGTAGGGGGGCGGGGCAAACTCAGACCTGGTGGGATTCTGGAGAAACTGCCAGTGGTGTAAGAACATGGTTAGGTAGACCTGGGGATTCTGGAGAAACTGCCAGTGGGGAACATGGTTAGGGGGGGCAAACTCAGACCTGGTGGGATTCTGGAGAAACTGCCAGTGGTGTAAGAACATGGTTAGGTAGGGGGGGGGGCAAACTCAGACCTGGTGGGATTCTGGAGAAACTGCCAGTGGTGTAAGAACATGGTTAGTAAATGACCTGGTTTTGGAGAAACTCAGTGGTGTAAGAACATTTTTCTCTGACAAATGAAAGGAAAGGGAATTCTAGCCATAGCCTGATTAGCAATACAGACTTAAAATAGCAGTTGGCATTTGAAATGAAACTGTCCACGTCTGTTCTAAGTAACCAAAAGCAGCAACAGTACTAGAGCCTTAAGCCATATAGCCATCCACCTATAGTGTTAGTGGTGAATCTGTCCCGTGTGTCACTATGCAAAACATCCCTCTTTCTCCCTGCTGCACAACAATGCCTGAATTTACAGCTTCCACGCGGGGATCAATAGTGATTTGATTGGTGCCTCATTCAACTTGAAGGTCAGAGCAGAAGATCACGGGTCTGTCCCAAATGGCACCCTATTCCCTATATAGTGCACTACTTTAGACCAGGGTCAGTAGGACTCTGGCACCCTATTCCCTATATAGTGCACTTCTTTAGACCAGGGTCAGTAGGAATCTGGCACCCTATTCCCTATATAGTGCACTGCTTTTGACCAGGGTCAGGAGGACTCTGGCACCCTATACGCTATATAGTGCACTGCTTTCAATCAGCTTTGGTCTAAAGTAGTGCACTATATTGGTAATTTAAGGGAGCCTTTTGGGGAACGAAACCCACCTCATTTTAGACCATGACGGCCTCCTGTCAGACCTCATCAACATCAAAAACCCTCCTATTGCTTTGTACATTCACTTTCTCACAGCAACTTGTGAATAAAGTGAACGTTCTTGAATCTCGTCCCACAGAGACAGTGATAATTCAAGGGGATTCAACTCCAACGGGTTTTCTAGGCTACTGTAAAATACTTAAACACTGTAACATATTTGATGTGTTTTATGTTTTGTTTTTTTAGGACTGTTGGGAGATAAGTCCCCCGTTGTGGGCTCAAGGAGATCCAAATAATCAAACAACTTATCAACAATACCTCTCAGCTTGTGGTCTTCTTTAAATGTAAGCACTTCCTGTCTCATTGTTACGTGGCAACATGCTAATAACGTGATAATTCGAATCAAATGCTGAAATTACCCCTTTAAAAAAAATGCACCCTCTGGCACAGGGTTTTTAGAAATATAGCCTAACAGTTTCAAATAGTTCAATAGACATTACATTTACAATTTAACTCGAATAGAAGCAGATAGGCTACAAAACACAATTCAACCTAACAGAAGCATACTCACAAACACAATACTTCTCAGCATCAATATCTTTGAAGGACCCAATCACATTATAGACTACTCTATCTCACCGCAACTAATTAACAAGCATAATCAGACCTTGCAACAACACTTGAGACATAGCAATTATCCCAGCAGCACTTGAGACGTGACACTTACCAAAGACGAGCAATTAATGGGCATTAAAACATATTCTGGAGAACTTTGCTGAACTCAATGGCATTAGAAAAATTCCCGGAGACAGAGAAGCCTACCTTTTCTGTGTTCTGTGATCTCTTCCTTCCCAGAGACAGTCTTTAGCTGTGTAGCCTGTCGTTCAACGGTGTCTTACGCACCTGGTAAATAAGGATAATATATTTCCTGTGGCGAAAGTCGATTAAATTGTGGATAAATTGTCGCGTAAGGTTGTACAGTCAAACCCTAAAGCTTCAATGATCTTCGCTCCTCACTTCTCTCCCGCATCGCTTCTATCCACACTGCAACTGGCGCTCGAGCGCGGATCATTTAAATACCAGTGACGTCACGAAGGCTATCATCTCTGGTACCGGGGCTGGGGTCAATTCAGATACACTCTCATCTCCGGTACCAGGGCTGGGGTCAATTCAGATACACTCTCATCTCCGGTACCAGGGCTGGGGTCAATTCAGATACACTCTCATCTCCGGTACCAGGGCTGGGGTCAATTCAGATACACTCTCATCTCCGGTACCAGGGCTGGGGTCAATTCAGATACGCTCTCATCGCCGGTACCAGGGGGCTGGGGTCAATTCAGATACGTCTCTCATCTCCAGTACCAGGGCTGGGGTCAATTCAGATTGAAAGCAGTCAGTTCAGATAGGGATTTTTATTCAAAATAAAAACTATTGAAACACTTTTGACATAAATAGCTTCTGCTGTCAGTTTGAAAATAGATGCAGTTTATTTTTCTTCAATTTGTTATTGTTATTTAAAGTAACTTCCTGAAAACGCACATCACAACACGAGAGACAACACAACACTACATAAAGAGATACCTAAAACGGAGACGGGGTCCTGGGATTAAAAATAAAATAAAATAAATAAACAATATCACGTAATATAACGATAATAATTAATTATAACATCAAAAGATCACCTTGGTTTGGATATGATTATTATATAGTTTGATTAACTCATATCTAAAAAAAAAAAAAAATTAGCATAGAACATTAACATCGGTATAGAAACAAACTGTTGCATATTGTCACAATGAATCAGTTGAGAGATCAATCATCGGTGCAATTCGCTTTGGCTTTAAATGGACTTAAATAACTTTCTTTTCCAAAGGGAATTTAATTTCTGGTGTCAGGGCAGGGATATACAAGCACATTCAAATCACTCATGACAGTGCACTGCATCCAACAAAGGTTTAAACTGGATATGTTAACATATTGTTTTCCGCTTTTCTAAAGACACTGGCATTTATAATATGTAAGAAAAAGTGTGTGTGTGTGTGTGTGTGTGTGTGTGTGTGTGTGTGTGTGTGTGTGTGTGTGTGTTTATGGAATTGATGACGTCACTCGATGAGCCCGCCGCGTTTGCGCAGTATGCTTCCTGGACTTGGTTTGTTTACAACTTCGGAATCGGTTCCCGCTTGTCTTCTCAACAGCAGCTAATCTTTCAAAAACAATCGTCCCCAAAACGTTTTCTATGAAGCGGGGTGACCATGATTAAGACCGAGAAGGTGTTACATTTGAAGAGTTCCCGAGGACGGAAGGTCCGTGTGGTCCGGGAACATTATTTGAGAGAACATGTTCCCTGCTACAGCTCTCTCTGTCAGGCACAATGCGCCAACGGTAAAGTCAGGTTTTACAAAATAAAATACTCTATAAGTCTTCCTTTTGATGTCCGTCACATTTTAGGGAAACGTAAATGTAACATGCTAACTAGCTAAATTACAACAAGGCATAAGGTAAACTATGATGTTTCTCCTTTGTATCACACTGTCACGTGATGTTAGTTGTTACACCGTAACAACACGTGTCACCCTTTTAACAGCTCGTTCCCGAGTACAATAGCAATAAAATAATGATGATGGTATTTACAGTAAAGGTAGATAAGACGACTTAGACACCTGTGCATAAATGCATATAGCTACGAATAGACGTGGATGTTGTTGACAACAGTGTTGCTGTGTTTGAAAATGATCTCCATCAAGACATGGTAGAGTCTGAACCTGTTCATACCAACAGAGACAGAGTACACCTGCTCAAAACACCCTCATCATACACTATCCCTTTTCTAGATTGATTAGTTGACAGATTAACCCTCTCTCTCTCTCCCTGTTCTGTCCCAGCAGAGGGCAAGGTGCTGTCTGGAGAGGTGACTCACTATGTGATGCCTGATGCAGGCGTGGCGAGGGACTTTATGGAGATTCTGGAGTTTAGAGAGATCCAGGGGATAGTGTTCACTCAGACTGCCTGCCAGGCTGTCCAACACAGCAGAGGACGCAGGTACAGGAGCTACATGCCTACACCCTACATATAGATAATTACTGTAACACATGTTGAGTAACTCGGCCTTCATACCATTGGTTTTGGGGCAGACAGTAGTAATGAGACATCTACCATTAGTGTTGGGGCAGACAGTAGTAATGAGACATCTACCATTGGTTTTGGGGCAGACAGTAGTAATGAGACATCTACCATTAGTGAGAGGGCAGACAGTAGTAATGAGACATCTACCATTGGTGTTGGGGCAGACAGTAGTAATGAGACATCTACCATTGGTGTTGGGGCAGACAGTAGTAATGAGACATCTACCATTAGTGTTGGGGCAGACAGTAGTAATGAGACATCTACCATTGGTGTTGGGGCAGACAGTAGTAATGAGACATCTACCATTGGTGTTGGGGCAGACAGTAGTAATGAGACATCTACCATTGGTGTTGGGGCAGACAGTAGTAATGAGACATCTACCATTGGTGTTGGGGCAGACAGTAGTAATGAGACATCTACATTTACATTTAAGTCATTTGGCAGACGCTCTTATCCAGAGCGACTTACAAATTGGTGAACCATTATTGAGAGGGCAGACAGTAGTAATGAGACATCTACCATTAGTGAGAGGGCAGACAGTAGTAATGAGACATCTACCATTAGTGTTGGGGCAGACAGTAGTAATGAGACATCTACCATTGGTGTTGGGGCAGACAGTAGTAATGACACATCTACCATTGGTGAGAGGGCAGACAGTAGTAATGAGACATCTACCATTGGTGTTGGGGCAGACAGTAGTAATGAGACATCTACCATTAGTGAGAGGGCAGACAGTAGTAATGAGACATCTACCATTGCTGAGATAGCAGACAGTAGTAATGAGACATCTACCATTAGTGAGAGGGCAGACAGTAGTAATGAGACATCTACCATTGGTGTTGGGGCAGACAGTAGTAATGAGACATCTACCATTGGTGTTGGGGCAGATAGTAGTAATGACACATCTACCATTAGTGGGAGGGCAGACAGTAGTAATGAGACATCTAACATTAGTGAGAGGGCAGACAGTAGTAATGAGACATCTACCATTGGTGTTGGGGCAGACAGTAGTACTGAGACATCTACCATTGGTGTTGGGGCAGACAGTAGAAATGAGACATCTACCATTGGTGTTGGGGCAGACAGTAGTAATGAGACATCTACCATTAGTGGGAGGGCAGACAGTAGTAATGAGACATCTACCATTAGTGAGAGGGAATAGAGTAACTACACCTCTCCAATAACCCTGTCATGGGGACAGAACAGTACTGTCCTACCAAGCAAAATAACAGTAACTGCTCATAGAGTGAAACAGAGAAAAATGACTTCAAGGTCCAGCCAAATTAATTTTAGGCAGATCAGATGTGTTTATCTGTTGTCTTACTACGAGGTTACTTTTTATTCATATTGACCCTGACCTCTGACATGACCTTTGACCCTAGACGGCAGTTACTGCCTTCTTGCTGGGTACACCCACTGGAATACGATTCCACGACAAATAGTTTGATTCTTTTATCAGCAAAGAACAATACATAATAGCAAGGTAAACCATAGACACTGCAGCCACATAGCTCAGTGACACCAAGGTAAACCATAGACACTGCAGGTCATAGCTCAGTGACACCAAGGTAAACCATAGACACAGCAGGTCATAGCTCAGTGACACCTAGGTAAACTGTAGAGACTGCAGCCCCATAGCTCAGTGACACCAAGGTAAACCGTAGAGACTGCAGCCCCATAGCTCAGTGACACCAAGGTAAACCGTAGACACTGCAGCCCCAAAGATCAGTGACACCAAGTGACGTGAGTGATGCCAGTTGCTGACGTGAGGGATGCCAGTTGCTGACGTGAGTGATGCCAGTTGCTGACGTGAGTGATGCCAGTTGCTGACGTGAGTGATGCCAGTTGCTGACGTGAGTGATGCCAGTTGCTGACGTGAGGGATGCCAGTTTTGGCCTTTTTCCTTGGTTTCAATGTAACTTCTTGCAGTTACTGCAGAAACTGACCCCCATTTTCTCCGTAACACAACACAATGGAGGCAGGATATTTGTCCACATGATAAAACAGGTATTTCATGTATAGAACAAGGATCAGAACTCATTTTTGACCAAATGTGCAGTTTCTATCACATATCTATCATAGAGGAGGACACATATCTATCATAGAGGAGGACACATATCTATCATAGAGGAGGACACATATCTATCATAGAGGAGGACACATATCTATCATAGAGGAGGACACATATCTATCATAGTGGAGGACACATGTATATTAAACCGACACATTGTGGCATATCTATCATAGCGGAGGACACATGTATATTAAACCGACACATTGTGACATATCTATCATAGAGGAGGACACATATCTATCATAGAGGAGGACACATATCTATCATAGAGGAGGACACATATCTATCATAGTGGAGGACACATATCTATCATAGAGGAGGACACATATCTATCATAGTGGAGGACACATATCTATCATAGAGGAGGACACATATCTATCATAGAGGAGGACACATATCTATCATAGAGGAGGACACATATCTATCATAGTGGAGGACACATATCTATCATAGTGGCGGACACATATCTATCATAGAGGAGGACACATATCTATCATAGAGGAGGACACATATCTATCATAGAGGAGGACACATATCTATCATAGAGGAGGACACATATCTATCATAGAGGAGGACACATATCTATCATAGTGGAGGACACATATCTATCATAGAGGAGGACACATATCTATCATAGCGGAGGACACATATCTATCATAGTGGAGGACACATATCTATCATAGAGGAGGACACATATCTATCATAGAGGAGGACACATATCTATCATAGTGGAGGACACATATCTATCATAGTGGAGGACACATATCTATCATAGAGGAGGACACATATCTATCATAGTGGAGGACACATATCTATCATAGTGGAGGACACATATCTATCATAGAGGAGGACACATATCTATCATAGCGGAGGACACATATCTATCATAGCGGAGGACACATGTGTGTTAAACCTACACATTATGACATATCTATCATAGTGGAGGACACATATCTATCATAGCGGAGGACACAGGTGTATTAAACCTACACATTGTGACATATCTATCATAGCGGAGGACACATATCTATCATAGCGGAGGACACAGGTGTGTTATACCTACACATTGTGATATATCTATCATAGCGGAGGACACATGTCTATCATAGAGGAGGACACATATCTATCATAGTGGAGGACACATGTCTATCATAGCGGAGGACACAGGTGTATTAAACCTACACATTGTGACATATCTATCATAGAGGAGGACACATATCTATCATAGTGGAGGACACAGGTGTGTTAAACCTACACATTGTGACATATCTATCATAGCGGAGGACACAGGTGTGTTAAACCTACACATTATGACATGTCTATCATAGCGGAGGACACATATCTATCATAGTGGAGGACACAGGTGTGTTAAACCTACACATTGTGACATATCTATCATAGCGGAGGACACAGGTGTGTTATACCTACACATTATGACATATCTATCATAGCGGAGGACACATATCTATCATAGTGGAGGACACAGGTGTGTTAAACCTACACATTGTGACATATCTATCATAGCGGAGGACACAGGTGTGTTATACCTACACATTGTGACATATCTATCATAGTGGAGGACACAGGTGTGTTATACCTACACATTGTGACATATCTATCATAGTGGAGGACACAGGTGTAGTAGACCTAAATAGCCAATGGCGCACCCTCAACACCGCCTCGGGGACAGCTCTTTAGGCATCCGCACAGCGGCGGCCATGCCGCGACCTCTCTGAGACGACGTGAGGTGTAGGCTCAAGTCCTCGTCGGAGGTGATCGAGTGACACGTAGAGGGCAACTTCCTCCGTGTTACCTTCAATAGAAATCCACCTATCGAGAGTGGGTAAAAGCACAACCTCATTACAGCACGGCGATGCTGATCAAGCTTAAACAGGATGTAGCCTGTGGATGAATAATGTATCCACTTCTAACAGTGTACAGCAGACGCTACTTATACAATACACACACACATTGGTGTTAGTTGTTGTCCAGAGTTGATGACTTGGTGTAAATAACAGTCCCGGTAGGCTTTCAGTAGTCCTCGTCCTCGTCTCCTTTTGTTTCCGTTAGCTCCCGTTTTATAAATCTGTTGCATCGTTAACGTGACGAGGCTTCACTTTTCAGAGTCTTCGGTTTGTGTGTGTGTGTGTGTGTGTGTGTTGTGCTGATGTCATGCTGTGTAGTTGGTTAAATTGCAGAGCTCTATTCACTACAACACACAGGGGACCCCAGGATGAACCGCTGAGTCAGGGAGACTCTGTTATACCCACTGACACGCTATCCTGTTGGTAGGAAAGATCTGTGTTGAGTTATTACATACTGTGGGTTATCACATACTGTGGGTTATTACATACTGTGGGTTATCACATACTGTGGGTTATTACATACTGTGGGTTATTACATACTGTGGGTTATCACATACTGTGGGTTATTACATACTGTGGGTTATTACATACTGTGGGTTATCGCATACTGTGGGTTATCACATACTGTGGGTTATTACATACTGTGGGTTATTACATACTGTGGGTTATCACATACTGTGGGTTATTACATACTGTGGGTTATCACATACTGTGGGTTATCACGTACTGTGGGCTATCACATACTGTGGGTTATCACATACTGTGGGTTATCACGTACTGTGGGTTATCACGTACTGTGGGTTATCACATACTGTAGGTTATCACATACTATGGGTTATCACATACTGTAGGTTATCACATACTGTGGGCTATCACATACTGTGGGTTATCGCATACTGTAGGTTATCACATACTGTGGGTTATTACATACTGTGGGTTATCACATACTGTGGGTTATCACATACTGTGGGTTATCACATACTGTGGGTTATCACATACTGTGGGTTATCACGTACTGTGGGTTATCACATACTGTGGGTTATTACATACTGTGGGTTATCGCATACTGTGGGTTATCGCATACTGTGGGTTATCACATACTGTGGGTTATCACATACTGTGGGTTATCACATACTGTGGGTTATCACATACTGTGGGTTATCACATACTGTGGGTTATTACATACTGTGGGTTATCACATACTGTGGGTTATCACATACTGTGGGTTATCACGTACTGTGGGTTATCACGTACTGTGGGTTATCACGTACTGTGGGTTATCACGTACTGTGGGTTATCGCGTACTGTGGGTTATCACATACTGTGGGTTATCACATACTGTGGGTTATCACATACTGTGGGTTATCACATACTGTGGGTTATCGCATACTGTGGGTTATCACATACTGTGGGTTATTACATACTGTGGGTTATCACGTACTGTGGGTTATCACATACTGTGGGTTATCACATACTGTGGGTTATCACATACTGTATTCTACAAGGTTATTAGGCTACATACTGTAGGTTACTAGGTTATTAGGCTACATACTGTAGGTTACTAGGTTATTAGGCTACATACTGTAGGTTACATACTGTAGGCTGCAAGGTTATTATGCTACATACTGTAGGTTACTAGGTTATTAGGCTACATACTGTAGGCTACAAGGTTACATACTGTAGGCTACATACTGCAGGTTGCTAGGGTACATACTGTAGGCTACAAGGTTATTAGGCTACATACTGTAGGCTACAAGGTTACATACTGTAGGCTACATACTGCAGGTTGCTAGGGTACATACTGTAGGTTACTAGGTTATTAGGCTACATACTGTAGGCTACAAGGTTACATACTGTAGGCTACATACTGCAGGTTGCTAGGGTACATACTGTAGGTTACTAGGTTATTAGGCTACATACTGTAGGCTACAAGGTTACATACTGTAGGCTACATACTGCAGGTTGCTAGGGTACATACTGTAGGCTACAAGGTTATTAGGCTACATACTGTATGCTACAAGGTTACATACTGTAGGCTACATACTGCAGGTTGCTAGGGTACATACTGTAGGTTACATACTGTAGGTTATTAGGTTACATACTGTGGGTTACATACTGTAGGTTATTAGGTTACATACTGTGGGTTACTAGGTTATTAGGATACATACTGTAGGCTTCAAGGTTACATACTGTAGGCTACATACTGCAGGTTGCTGGGGTACATACTGTAGGTTACATACTGTAGGTTATTAGGTTACATACTGTAGTTTACATACTGTAGGTTACCAGGTTATTAGGCTACATACTGTACGTTACTAGGTTATTAGGATACATACTGTAGGCTACAAGGTCCCATAGTGTAGGCTAAAGGGTTATTAGGCTGCAAGGTTATTAGGCTACATACTGTAGGCTACGAGGTTATTAGGCTACGTGGTTATTAGGCTACGAGGTTATTAGGCTACGTGGTTATTAGGCTACGAGGTTATTAGGCTACATACTGTAGGCTACAAGGTTATTAGGCTACATACTGTAGGCTACAAGGTATTAGGCTACGAGGTTATTAGGCTACATACTGTAGGCTACACGGTTATTAGGCTACATACTGTAGGCTACGAGGTTATTAGGCTACGAGGTTATTAGGCTACGAGGTTATTAGGCTACAAGGTTATTAGGCTACACGGTTATTAGGCTACATACTGTAGGCTACAAGGTTATTAGGTTACAAGGTTATTAGGCTACGAGGTTATTAGGCTACATACTGTAGGTTACTAGGTTATTACTGTAGGTTACTAGGTTATTAGGCTACATACTGTAGGCTACAAGGTATTAGGCTACAAGGTTATTAGGCTACAAGGTTATTAGGCTACATACTGTAGGCTACAAGGTTATTAGGCTACAAGGTTATTAGGCTACATACTGTAGGTTACTAGGTTATTACTGTAGGTTACTAGGTTATTAGGCTACATACTGTAGGTTACTAGGTTATTAGGCTACATACTGTAGGTTACTAGGTTATTAGGATACATATTGTAGGTTACTAGGTTATTAGGATACATACTGTAGGTTACTAGGTTATTAGGCTACATACTGTAGGCAACAAGGTCCCATACTGTAGGCTACATACTGCAGGTTGCTAGGGTACATACTGTAGGTTACATACTGTAGGTTATTAGGTTACATACTGTAGGCTACACGGTTATTAGGCTACAAGGTTATTAGGCTACGAGGTTATTAGGCTGCATACTGTAGGCTACGAGGTTATTAGGCTACATACTGTAGGCTACAAGGTATTAGGCTACAAGGTTATTAGGCTACGAGGTTATTAGGCTACATACTGTAGGCTACAAGGTATTAGGCTACAAGGTTATTAAGCTACGAGGTTATTAGGCTACATACTGTAGGCTACACGGTTATTAGGCTACCTACTGTAGGCTACGAGGTTTTTAGGCTACGAGGTTATTAGGCTACATACTGTAGGCTACAAGGATATTAGGCTACATACGGTAGGCTACAAGGTTATTAGGCTATGAGGTTATTAGGCTACGTACTGTAGGCTATGAGGTTATTAGGCTACATACTGTAGGCTACAAGGTTATTAGGCTACGAGGTTATTAGGCTACATAGTGTAGGCTACACGGTTATTAGGCTACAAGGTTATTAGGCTACGAGGTTATTAGGCTACATAGTGTAGGTTACAAGGTTATTAGGCTACATACTGTAGGCTACGAGGTTATTAGGCTACAAGGTTATTAGGCTACCAGGTTATTAGGCTACATACTGTAGGTTACTAGGTTATTAGGCTACAAGGTTATTAGGCTACAAGGTTATTAGCAGTGGTGGAAAAAGTACACAACTGTCATACCTGAGTAGAGGTAAAGTAAAATACTACTTAACTACTTACTACTTAAAAGTCTGAAAGTATTTGGTTTTAAATATACTTAAAGTATTACAAATAAATATAATTGCTAAAATATACTGAAGTATCAAAAGTCAAAGTATAAATCATTTAAATTCCTTATATAAAGCAAACCAGACGGAATCATTTTCTTGTGTTTTTAATTTACAAATAGCCAGGGGCACGCTCCAACACCCAGACATCATTTACAAACCAAGCATGTGTTTAGTGAGTCCACCAGATCAGAGGCTGTAGTGACGACCAGGGATGTTCTATTGACAAGTGTGCGAATTAGACAATTTTCCTGTCCTGCTAAGCATTTAAAAATTGAACGAGTACTTTTAGGTGTCAGGGAAAATGCATGGAATAAAAAATACATCATTTTCTTTAGGAATGTAAGGACGTTAAAGTTGTCAAAACTATAAATAGTTGTCACGCCCTGACCTTAGTATTCTTTGTTTTCTTTATTATTTTGGTTAAGTCAGAGTGTGACAGTAACTGATGTATGTGTTTGGCCCTGTCTAGGGGTTTTGTATGTCTATTGGGGTTTAGTAGTCAAGGTGTTATGTATGTCTATGGTTGCCTAGATTGGTTCTCAATTAGAGGCAGCTGTTTATCATTGTCTCTGATTGGGAACCATATTTAGGCAGCCATATTCCTTGGGTAGTATTTCGTGGGTTATTGTCTATGTGTTAGTGCCTGTGTCTGCATTTGTTTATATATAGTTTCACGTTCGTTTTGTTGTTTTGTAAAGTTTGTTTAAGTGTTCTTCATTTCGTTAAAAAGAAGAACGTATTCACATCACATCCTCCATTCAACGAACGTGACGATAGTAAAGTACAGATAACCCCAAAAAACTACTTAAGCAGTACTTTAAAGTATTTTTACTTAAGTACTTTAAAGTATTTTTTACGTAAGTACTTTAAAGTATTTTTTACTTAAGTACTTTTAAGTATTTGTTACGTAAGTACTTTAAAGTATTTTTACTTAAGTACTTTAAAGTATTTTTACCTAAGTACTTTAAAGTATTTTTTACTTAAGTACTTTAAAGTATTTTTTACCTAAGTACTTTAAAGTATTTTTTAACGTAAGTACTTTAAAGCTACTGCTGTAGCTGGTGTCAAATCTAGGACCCTACTTCATGGTACTTCATGAGACCATACTTCATGGTACTACATGAGACCATACTTCATGAGTTGCCCTCTCTGCGATTTCTTGTTATCTTTTACGTTGTTTATGTCTTGTCTACTATTTTAAGGTATTTGTTTTATCCCTCTTTATATCAGCAAAATGATGCACTTTGAGTAGAAAATGAATTGTTTCTATCAGGCAGTACAACCGGCTACGCAGCTTGCTGAAGGACCCCCGTCATCACTGTATCCTGTTTGCCAACGAGTTCCAGGAGTATTCCTACTGCCCCAGAGAAAAGGGAGAGCCGCAGGACAAATGGCAGACCAGGTGAGTGGCCTTCCTACACCACCTCCTCCGTCTTCATCCTCCGCCTTCATCCTCCTCCTTCATCGTCATCCTCCTCCTTCATCCTGGGGTGGCAGGTAGCCTAGTGGTTAGAGTGTTGGGCCAGTAACTGAAAGGTTGCTAGATCGAATCCCTGAGCTGACGAGGTAAAAATCTGTCGTTCTGCCCCTGAACAAGGCAGTTAACCCACTGTTCCTAGGCCGTCATTGTCAATAAGAATTTGTTCTTAACTGACTTGACTGGTAAAATAAATCAAATTAAAATCCTCCTCCTTCTTCATCCTCGCTGCCTTCATCCTCTTTATCCTATTCCGCCTTCATCCTCCTCTGCCTTCTTCTCTCTCCGCCTTCTTCTGCCTTCATCCTCCTCCTTCATCATCCTCTTCATCCTCCTCTGCCTTCTTCTTTCTCCGCCTTCTTCTGCCTTCATCCTCCTCTACCTTCATCCTCCTCTACCTTCATCCTCCTCTGCCTTCATCCTCCTCTACCTTCATCCTCCTCTACCGTCATCCTCCTCTGCCTTCATCCTCCTCCTTCATCATCCTCTTCATCCTCCTCTGCCTTCTTCCTCCTTCTACTCCTCTGCCTTCACCCTCCTCTTCATCCTCCTCTACCTTCATCCTCCTCCACCTTCTTCCTCCTTCTCCTACTCCTCCTCCTTCATCCTCCTCTTCATCCTCCTCTACCTACATCCTCCTCTACCTTCATCCTCCTCCGCCTTCTTCCTCCTTCTCCTACTCCTCTGCCTTCACCCTCCTCTTCATCCTCCTCCTCTGACTGTAAAACCCAATATTAAGCCAGTTAATGCAAGTCAAGTTTGTTGCCATTTGTAGGTACATAATACGTACATTGGAATTGTGTGTGTTCAGGCATCACTCTGTGTATCTGTATGTGTATGGTAACGCAGGTGTGTCCTCGTCTCCCTCCACCGTAGGTGTGTGTATCAAGCTGCGGTGTGGTACCATGACCACCTGGCAGGGCTGAAGCCAGTAGTGATGATCACTGAAGACCAGACCGCTGTGGCAGAGTACAGCAGCCTCAACTGTGGTGTCTATGTCCTCTGTACACAGGTACAACACTATAGTACACACAGCCTCAACTGTGGTGTTTATGTCCTCTGTACACAGGTACAACACTATAGTACACAGCCTCAACTGTGGTGTTTATGTCCTCTGTACACAGGTACAACACTATAGTACACACAGCCTCAACTGTGGTAACTACTTCCTCTGTACACAGGTAAACACTATAGTACACGCAGCCTCAACTGTGGTGTTTATGTCCTCTGTACACAGGTACAACACTATAGTACACACAGCCTCAACTGTGGTAACTACTTCCTCTGTACACAGGTACAACACTATAGTACACACAGCCTCAACTGTGGTGTTTATGTCCTCTGTACACAGGTAAACACTATAGTACACACAGCCTCAACTGTGGTAACTACTTCCTCTGTACACAGGTACAACACTATAGTACACACAGCCTCAACTGTGGTGTTTATGTCCTCTGTACACAGGTAAACACTATAGTACACACAGCCTCAACTGTGGTAACTACTTCCTCTGTACACAGGTAAACACTATAGTACACGCAGCCTCAACTGTGGTGTTTATGTCCTCTGTACACAGGTAAACACTATAGTACACGCAGCCTCAACTGTGGTGTTTATGTCCTCTGTACACAGGTACAACACTATAGTACACACAGCCTCAACTGTGGTAACTACTTCCTCTGTACACAGGTACAACACTATAGTACACACAGCCTCAACTGTGGTGTCTATGTCCTCTGTACACAGGTACAACACTAGTACACACAGCCTCAACTGTGGTGTTTATGTCCTCTGTACACAGGTAAACACTATAGTACACACAGCCTCAACTGTGGTAACTACTTCCTCTGTACACAGGTACAACACTATAGTACACACAGCCTCAACTGTGGTGTTTATGTCCTCTGTACACAGGTAAACACTATAGTACACACAGCCTCAACTGTGGTAACTACTTCCTCTGTACACAGGTAAACACTATAGTACACGCAGCCTCAACTGTGGTGTTTATGTCCTCTGTACACAGGTAAACACTATAGTACACGCAGCCTCAACTGTGGTGTTTATGTCCTCTGTACACAGGTACAACACTATAGTACACACAGCCTCAACTGTGGTAACTACTTCCTCTGTACACAGGTACAACACTATAGTACACACAGCCTCAACTGTGGTAACTACTTCCTCTGTACACAGATAAACACTATAGTACACACAGCCTCAACTGTGGTGTTTATGTCCTCTGTACACAGGTAAACACTATAGTACACACAGCCTCAACTGTGGTAACTACTTCCTCTGTACACAGGTAAACACTATAGTACATGCAGCCTCAACTGTGGTGTTTATGTCCTCTGTACACAGGTAAACACTATAGTACACACAGCCTCAACTGTGGTGTCTACTTCCTCTGTACACAGGTACAACACTATAGTACACACCAAGTACCCAAATGCCTGTTCTGTCCCATTGCCCTTCAATGGTGCTAACATGATTAAAGATAAATCCATGGTATACTGAACCTCTATAGATGAATCCATGGTATGCTGAATACTGAATCTCTGTAGGTGAATACCTGGGTAATGAGAACCCTGCTGAATACTGAACCTCTATAGGTGAATACCTGGGTAATGAGAACCCTGCTGAATACTCCTCTATAGGTGAATACCTGGGTAATGAGAACCCTGCTGAATACTCCTCTATAGGTGAATACCTGGGTAATGAGAACCCTGCTGAATACTGAACCTCTATAGGTGAATACCTGGGTAATGAGAACCCTGCTGAATACTGAACCTCTATAGGTGAATACCTGGGTAATGAGAACCCTGCTGAATACTCCTCTATAGGTGAATACCTGGGTAATGAGAACCCTGCTGAATACTGAACCTCTATAGGTGAATACCTGGGTAATGAGAACCCTGCTGAATACTGGACCTCTATAGGTGAATACCTGGGTAATGAGAACCCTGCTGAATACTCCTCTATAGGTGAATACCTGGGTAATGAGAACCCTGCTGAATACTGAACCTCTATAGGTGAATACCTGGGTAATGAGAACCCTGCTGAATACTGGACCTCTATAGGTGAATACCTGGGTATTGAGAACCCTGCTGAATACTGAACCTCTGTAGGTGAATACCTGGGTAATGAGAACCCTGCTGAATACTGAACCTCTGTAGGTGAATACCTGGGTAATGAGAACCCTGCTGAATACTGAACCTCTATAGGTGAATACCTGGGTAATGAGGACCCTGCTGAATACTGAACCTCTATAGGTGAATACCTGGGTAATGAGAACCCTGCTGAATACTCCTCTATAGGTGAATACCTGGGTAATGAGAACCCTGCTGAATACTCCTCTATAGGAGAATACCTGGGTAATGAGAACCCTGCTGAATACTCCTCTATAGGTGAATACCTGGGTATTGAGAACCCTGCTGAATACTCCTCTATAGGTGAATACCTGGGTAATGAGAACCCTGCTGAATACTGAACCTCTATAGGTGAATACCTGGGTAATGAGAACCCTGCTGAATACTCCTCTATAGGTGAATACCTGGGTAATGAGAACCCTGCTGAATACTGAACCTCTATAGGTGAATACCTGGGTAATGAGAACCCTGCTGAATACTCCTCTATAGGTGAATACCTGGGTAATGAGAACCCTGCTGAATACTGGTCCTCTATAGGTGAATACCTGGGTAATGAGAACCCTGCTGAATACTGAACCTCTATAGGTGAATACCTGGGTAATGAGAACCCTGCTGAATACTCCTCTATAGGTGAATACCTGGGTAATGAGAACCCTGCTGAATACTGAACCTCTATAGGTGAATACCTGGGTAATGAGAACCCTGCTGAATACTCCTCTATAGGTGAATACCTGGGTAATGAGAACCCTGCTGAATACTCCTCTATAGGTGAATACCTGGGTAATGAGAACCCTGCTGAATACTGGTCCTCTATAGGTGAATACCTGGGTAATGAGAACCCTGCTGAATACTCCTCTATAGGTGAATACCTGGGTAATGGAACCTCAGGGAACATCAGTCAAAAGGACCCATACAAGAAGCCAGGTTGGGTTCAGATCAGTTTTCATTCCGTTGGTATAGTGTATACTATGTTGTCGGTCCTGTGTGGTTGGTAAGAGTGAGACCCAGGGTTGTGGGTTCAATTCCCCCGCAGGGATCACATAGCCTACACCTACTAAACACAGGATAAAACATCTCCTAATATTACCAGCCAGTGTATCGTTACCTTGTGCGTGTCTCTTGGTCTTAAGGAGCACAGATCTAGAATGAGTAGAACTGTCCCTGCCCATTCAAGTCAATCAGGGCATAATGAGATTCTGTTTCTATGTTCAGGAGTACCTGCAGACGTTCTGGCCGGAGCTGCAGGCTGCCCTGGAGCTGTACTGCTCCATCGCTCAGTCCCTGCAGGAGAAAGGGAGCGAGGGGACGGAGAGAGAGTACACTGAACACCTGCCTGCCGAGGTCCTGCAGGCTGGCATTAAGTCTGGCCGATACATACAGGCAGGTGGAGGGGGCATGACTGTGTGTGTGTGTGTGTGTGTGTGTGTGTGTGTGTGTGTGTGTGTGTGTGCTCAGAAGCACACTGTAACTTCTGTCTCTCTGCCCTTCCATTCCAGGGTACTAAGTCTACTGCCCTTCCATTCCAGGGTACTAAGTCTTCTGTCTCTCTGTCCTTCCATTCCAGGGTACTAAGTCTTCTGTCCTTCCATTCCAGGGTACTAAGTCTTCTGCCCTTCCATTCCAGGGTACTAAGTCTTCTGTCCTTCCATTCCAGGGTACTAAGTCTTCTGTGTCTCTCCCTTCCATTACAGGGTACTAAGTCTTCTGTCCTTCCATTCCAGGGCACTAAGTCTTCTGTCTCTCCCTTCCATTCCAGGGTACTAAGTCTTCTCTCTCTCTGTCCCTCCATTCCAGGGCACTCTGAATGTGAACAAGCACAGGGCCCAGCATGAAGCCTTCGTCCGCTTTGAGGGCTCTTCTAACAAGAGCTCAGGTGAGTTCCACAACAAAACCGACCTATGACCTCAAACTGTTCTGTTCGACCTTTAGCGTAAGGTTGTGGGTTCAATTCCCCCGCAGGGATCACATAGCCTACACCTACTAAACACAGGATAAAACATCTCCTATATTATCAGCCAGTGTACCATTACCTTGTGCGTGTCTCTTGGTCTTCAGGAGCACAGAACTAGAATGAGTAGAACTGGCCCTGCCCATTCAAGTCAATCAGGGCATAATGAGATTCTGTTTCTATGTTCAGGAGTACCTGCAGACGTTCTGACCCAGTTGAGTTTATTAAGAAGGTTACAGACACACAAATATCACACCCACTTAAAAATGCTAATCTCCTCTGTTATTGTAATAGGGGGGAGGTTAGCATGTCTTGGGGGGTATGATATAACATGCTAATCTCCTCTGTTATTGTAATAGGGGGGAGGTTAGCATGTCTTGGGGGTATGATATAGCATGCTAATCTCCTCTGTTATTGTAATAGGGGGGAGGTTAGCATGTCTTGGGGGTATGATATAGCATGCTAATCTCCTCTGTTATTGTAATAGGGGGGAGGTTAGCATGTCTTGGGGGTATGATATAGCATGCTAATCTCCTCTGTTATTGTAATAGGGGGAGGTTAGCATGTCTTGGGGGTATGATATAACATGCTAATCTCCTCTGTTATTGTAATAGTGGGAGGTTAGCATGTCTTGGGGGCTATGATATAGCATGCTAATCTCCTCTGTTATTGTAATAGGGGGAGGTTAGCATGTCTTGGGGGGTATGATATAACATGCTAATCTCCTCTGTTATTGTAATGGTGAGAGGTTAGCATGTCTTGGGGGGTATGATATAACATGCTAATCTCCTCTGTTATTGTAATAGGGGGGAGGTTAGCATGTCTTGGGGGTATGATATAACATGCTAATCTCCTCTGTTATTGTAATAGGGGGAGGTTAGCATGTCTTGGGGGTATGATATAACATGCTAATCTCCTCTGTTATTGTAATAGGGGGAGGTTAGCATGTCTTGGGGGGTATGATATAACATGCTAATCTCCTCTGTTATTGTAATAGGGGGGAGGTTAGCATGTCTTGGGGGTATGATATAACATGCTAATCTCCTCTGTTATTGTAATAGGGGGAGGTTAGCATGTCTTGGGGGGTATGATATAACATGCTAATCTCCTCTGTTATTGTAATAGGGGGGAGGGTTAGCATGTCTTGGGGGTATGATATAACATGCTAATCTCCTCTGTTATTGTAATATGGGGGAGGGTTAGCATGTCTTGGGGGGTATGATATAGCATGCTAATCTCCTCTGTTATTGTAATAGGGGGGAGGTTAGCATGTCTTGGGGGTATGATATAACATGCTAATCTCCTCTGTTATTGTTAGGGGGAGGTTAGCATGTCTGTAACTTTCTCACTCATCATTATTCACATTCAGGATTGTCCTTAGTCAGGGTCGGTTCCACATCAATGTAGACTATTCTTATTTTACAATCAAACATTATTAACCAAAACAAACGGCAAATGTGTAGAGTCACAAGCTTGATGTCGTCATTGAGTACCATGAACCAAATACTTCACTTTTTTTACAACTGTAATACAAATAGAAGTGAATTTGTCCCAAAACGTTTGGTCCCCTAAAATGGGGGGACTATGTTTTTTGTTGTTGTTACCTTTATTTAACAAGACAAGTCAGTTAAGAACAAATTCTTATTTTCAATGACGGCCTGGGAACAGTGGGTTAACTGCCTGTTCAGGGGCAGAACGACAGATTTGTACCTTGTCAGCTCGGGGGTTTGAACTTACAACCTTCCGGTTACTAGTCCAACGCTCTAACCACTAGGCTACCCTGCCGCCCCTCCGCTCTAACCACTAGGCTACCCTGCCGCCCCTCCACTCTAACCACTAGGCTACCCTGCCGCCCCTCCACTCTAACCACTAGGCTACCCTGCCGCCCCCTGTACACAAATATATCGATGAAAAATGCCCTCAAATGAAAGCTGCCAGTCTGCACATCATCGTCATATCATTTCAAATCCAAAGTGCTGGAGGACCAGAGCCAAAACAACACAACAGCATGTGTCACTGTACATCCTCTCCCAGAGCTGAACAGTGATGTGCTGGTGTGTGGGGGGAGGAATCGTAACCGGGCGGTGCACGGCGATATGGTTGCCGTGGAGCTGTTGCCGAAGGGGGAGTGGAGGGGGAGAACCACGGCCCTGACGGAGGGACAGGGGGAGGAGAAGGGAGACGAGACACAGAGCCAACCCATGGCCACAGGTACACACACGCACACACACACACACACACACACACACACACACACACACACACACACACACACACACACACACACACACACACACACACACACACACACACACTACTGACCTAATGTCTCAATTACTCATCTCTGTGTTTCCTAGACTGAATGGATGAGATACTAGACAGAACATACAGTATACAGTATTACAGTATTTACTCCTCTCTCTCTTCTCCCCTCCTCTCTCTCTTCTCCCTCTCTCCCCCTCCTCTCTCCCTTCTCCCTCTCTCCCCCTCCTCTCTCTCTTCTCCCTCTCTCCCCCTCCTCTCTCTCTTCTCCCTCTCTCCCCCTCCTCACTCTCTTCTCCCTCCTTCTCCCTCCTTCTCCCCCTCCTCTCTCTCTTCTCACACCTCCCCCTCCTCTCTCTCTTCTCCCTCTCTCCCCCTCCTCTCTCTCTTCTCCCTCTCTCCCCCTCCTCTCTCTCTTCTCCCTCTCTCCCCCTCCTCACTCTCTTCTCCCTCCTTCTCCCCCTCCTTCTCCCTCCTTCTCCCCCTCCTCTCTCTCTTCTCACACCTTCTCCCCCTCCTCTCTCTCTTCTCCCTCTCTCCCCCTCCTCTCTATCTTCTCCTTCTCTCTCCTCTTCCTCTCTCCCCCTCCTCTCTATCTTCTCCTTCTCTCTCTTACTCTCTCCCCCTCCTCTCTCTCTTCTCCTTCTCTCTCTCCACCTCCTCTCTCTTCTCCCTCCTTCTTCCTCCCTCTCCTCTCTCCCCTCCCTCCTTCTTCCTCCCTCTCCTCTCTCCCCTCCCTCCTTCTTCCTCCCTCTCCTCTCTCTCCCATCCCTCTCCTCTCTCTCTTATCCCTCTCTCTCCCCTCCTCTCTCTCGTCCTTCTCCCTCTCCTCTCTCTCGTCTCCCTCCCTCTCCTCTCTCTCTTTTCCCTCTCTCCCCCCCTCCTCCCTCCAGGTCGTGTGGTAGGGATCCTTCAGAGGAACTGGAGGGACTATGTTGTGACCTTTCCCCCCAAGGAGGAGACCCAATCACAGAGCAGGAACTCCCAGCGTATCCTGGCCACGCCCTGGGACCAACGCATCCCTAAGATCCGAATCAGCACCCAACAGGCTGACAAACTACAGGTCAGACTAAGGACTTGATGATTAGTAGAGTGGTTGAATCAGGTGAACTTGCTTTAAGTCTCTGACTGTTGAAAGGACATGAAGCCTGTCATCTCCTCCGTCTCTCTAGGATCACCGGGTGATAGTTCGTCTGGACTCGTGGGACAGCACCTCCCTCTACCCTAACGGACACAGTGTCAGGGTTCTGGGCCGGGCTGGGGAGCTGGAGACTGAGGTCCAAACCATCCTCATAGAGAACTGCATCCACGTACCTCCCTTCTCTGAGGCACAGGTATAATATATAATATAGTACACCGTCCTCATAGAGATCTGTATCCAGTTCTAGTATAATACACCGTCCTCATAGAGATCTGTATCCAGTTATAGTATAATATACACCGTCCTCATAGAGATCTGTATCCAGGTAGGGTATAGTATAGTACACCGTCCTCATAGAGATCTGTATCCAGTTATAGTATAATACACCGTCCTCATAGAGATCTGTATCCAGGTAGGTTATAGTATAATACACCGTCCTCATAGAGATCTGTATCCAGTTATAGTATAATACACCGTCCTCATAGAGATCTGTATCCAGGTAGGGTATAGTATAATACACCGTCCTCATAGAGATCTGTATCCAGTTATAGTATAGTACACCGTCCTCATAGAGATCTGTATCCAGTTATAGTATAGTACACCGTCCTCATAGAGATCTGTATCCAGGTAGGTTATAGTATAATACACCGTCCTCATAGAGATCTGTATCCAGTTATAGTATAATATACACCGTCCTCATAGAGATCTGTATCCAGTTATAGTATAATACACCGTCCTCATAGAGATCTGTATCCAGTTATAGTATAATACACCGTCCTCATAGAGATCTGTATCCAGTTATAGTATAATACACCGTCCTCATAGAGATCTGTATCCAGTTATAGTATAATACACCGTCCTCATAGAGATCTGTATCCAGTTATAGTATAATACACCGTCCTCATAGAGATCTGTATCCAGTTATAGTATAATATACACCATCCTCATAGAGATCTGTATCCAGTTATAGTATAATATACACCATCCTCATAGAGATCTGTATCCAGTTATAGTATAATACACCGTCCTCATAGAGATCTGTATCCAGTTATAGTATAATACACCGTCCTCATAGAGATCTGTATCCAGTTATAGTATAATACACCGTCCTCATAGAGATCTGTATCCAGTTATAGTATAATACACCATCCTCATAGAGATCTGTATCCAGTTATAGTATAATACACCGTCCTCATAGAGATCTGTATCCAGGTAGGGTATAGTATAATACACTGTCCTCATAGAGATCTGTATCCAGTTATAGTATAATACACCATCCTCATAGAGATCTGTATCCAGGTAGGGTATAGTATAATACACTGTCCTCATAGAGATCTGTATCCAGTTATAGTATAATACACCGTCCTCATAGAGATCTGTATCCAGGTAGGGTATAGTATAATACACCGTCCTCATAGAGATCTGTATCCAGTTATAGTATAATACACCGTCCTCATAGAGATCTGTATCCAGTTATAGTATAATACACCGTCCTCATAGAGATCTGTATCCAGTTATAGTATAATACACCATCCTCATAGAGATCTGTATCCAGTTATAGTATAGTACACCGTCCTCATAGAGATCTGTATCCAGTTATAGTATAATATACACCGTCCTCATAGAGATCTGTATCCAGGTAGGTTATAGTATAATACACCGTCCTCATAGAGATCTGTATCCAGGTAGGGTATAATACACCGTCCTCATAGAGATCTGTATCCAGGTAGGGTATAGTATAATACACCGTCCTCATAGAGATCTGTATCCAGGTAGGGTATAGTATAGTACACCATCCTCATAGAGATCTGTATCCAGTTATAGTATAATACACCATCCTCATAGAGATCTGTATCCAGTTATAGTATAATACACCGTCCTCATAGAGATCTGTATCCAGGTAGGGTATAGTATAATACACCGTCCTCATAGAGATCTGTATCCAGGTAGGGTATAGTATAATACACCGTCCTCATAGAGATCTGTATCCAGGTAGGGTATAGTATAATACAACGTCCTCATAGAGATCTGTATCCAGTTATAGTATAATACACCGTCCTCATAGAGATCTGTATCCAGTTATAGTATAATACACCGTCCTCATAGAGATCTGTATCCAGTTAGGGTATAGTAAAGTCAGTCTTTGCACGAAGATGTAAATTGTTGTCCTTACTTCCATAAATGTGTCCTGTTGGGAGACCCTGTAGATGCAGCGGAGTACTTATGTCGAAATGAGGCTTTTTAAATGTATATTTCTTGTTGTGTGTGTCTACATGTCTCTGTATGTTGATGTATGCGTCACTGCGTATCTGTTTGTGTGTTTCTAGCTTGGTGAGATGCCAGTGTCCTCCCCTGAGAGCCCCTGGTCGGTCGACCCCGCTGAGGTGATTACCAGACGGGATCTGAGACAAACCCACCTGGTGTTCAGCATCGACCCTCGGGGCTGTGAGGACGTAGACGACACCCTGTCCATACGCAGCCTCCCCCCCGGCCCGGGGGGTGAGAGGTTAGAGCTGGGCGTTCACATCGCTGACGTCACACACTTTGTTAAAGAGGGGTCGCTGACAGACCTGGAGGCCCGCGCTAGGTGAGAGGGAGAGGGAGGGAGTGAATGTGTTTGAGTGTCTGTGAGGCATGTGCCAGGTCCTCCCTCTATTTAAATAAGGAAAACATGTATTAACTCCCCCACCACCCCCCCCTCGTCGAAGGACATATATCTTCCTCCTCGTCGAAGGACATATATCTTCCTCCTCGTCGAAGGACATATATCTTCCTCCTCGTCGAAGGACATATATCTTCCTCCTCGTCGAAGGACATGTATCTTCCTCCTCGTCGAAGGACATATATCTTCCTCCTCGTCGAAGGACATATATCTTCCTCCTCGTCGAAGGACATGTATCTTCCTCCTCGTCGAAGGACATGTATCTTCCTCCTCGTCGAAGGACATATATCTTCCTCCTCGTCGAAGGACATGTATCTTCCTCCTCGTCGAAGGACATATATCTTCCTCCTCGTCGAAGGACATATATCTTCCTCCTCGTCGAAGGACATGTATCTTCCTCCTCGTCGAAGGACATGTATCTTCCTCCTCGTCGAAGGACATATATCTTGCCCCTCGACGAAGGACATATATCTTCCTCCTCGTCGAAGGACATATATCTTCCCCCTCGTCGAAGGACATATATCTTCCTCCTCGTCGAAGGACATATATCTTCCTCCTCGAAGGACATATATCTTCCCCCTCGTCGAAGGACATATATCTTCCTCCTCGTCGAAGGACATATATCTTCCCCCTCGTCGAAGGACATATATCTTCCTCCTCATCGAAGGACATATATCTTCCCCCTCTTCGAAGGACATATCTTCCCCCTCGTCGAAGGACATATATCTTCCCCCTCGTCGAAGGACATATATCTTCCTCCTCGTCGAAGGACATATATCTTCCTCCTCGTCGAAGGACATAGATCTTCCTCCTCCTCGAAGGACATATATCTTCCTCCTCGTCGAAGGACATATATCTTCCTCCTTGTCGAAGGACATATATCTTCCCCCTCGTCGAAGGACATATATCTTCCTCCTCTTCGAAGGACATATATCTTCCCCCTCGTCGAAGGACATATATCTTCCCCCTCGTCGAAGGACATATATCTTCCCCCTCGACGGACATATATCTTCCCCCTCGAAGGACATATATCTTCCTCCTCTTCGAATGACATATCTTGCCCCTCGACGAAGGACATATATCTTCCTCCTCGTCGAAGGACATATATCTTCCTCCTCGAAGGACATATATCTTCCTCCTCGAAGGACATATATCTTCCTCCTCGTCGAAGGACATATATCTTCCTCCTCGAAGGACATATATCTTCCTCCTCTTCGAAGGACATATATCTTCCCCCTCTTCGAAGGACATATATCTTAAGAATAAGAACAAATTCTTATTTTCAATTGACGGCCTAGGAACAGTGGGGTTAACTGTGTTATCAGGGGCAGAACGGCAGATTTGTACCTTGTCAGCTCGGGGGTTTGAACTTGCAACCTTTCGGTTACTAGTCCAACGCTCTAACCGCTAGGCGACCCTGCCCTCAGGGGCAGTTAACCCACTGTTGGATATCTCCTCCCTTAAAGTGACCCTGGAATACCCACTTCCCCAAAAGTCAACAGTTCTGACACGTCTGTCTTCTGTCATGTTCTCAGGGCCACCACGTACTACCTGGCCGACCGCAGGTATGACATGCTGCCTGCTGTCCTCAGTGCTGACCTCTGCTCTCTGCTGGGAGGGGTGGACAGGTGAGAGACCAACTCTACATCACACTGACCTCTGCTCTCTGCTGGGAGGAGTGAACAGGTGAAGGAACAACACTTACTGACACCACAACACACCGACCTCTGACATCTGCTCTCTGCTGGGAGGAGTGAACAGGTGTAGGAACAACACCTACTTACACCACAACACACCGACCTCTGACATCTGCTCTCTGCTGGGAGGAGTGAACAGGTGTAGGAACAACACCTACTGACACCACAACACACCGACCTCTGACATCTGCTCTCTGCTGGGAGGAGTGAACAGGTGTAGGAACAACACCTACTGACACCACAACACACCGACCACTGACATCTGCTCTCTGCTGGGAGGAGTGAACAGGTGTAGGAACAACACCTACTTACACCACAACACACTGACCTCTGACCTCTGCTCTGTCAACCTCAGTGAAGTTTCTCAGGATGATTCATTTAGTCTTAGGTCTCATAACGTTGGTTGGAACTATCCAGTAGTCTGAGGCCGTATGTCCCTGCCTCATTAACAGCTGTCCGTGTGTCCCTCTGTGTGTGTCCGTGTGTCCCTCTGTGTGTGTCCCTCTGTGTGTGTCCGTGTGTCCCTCTGTGTGTGTCCCTCTGTGTGTGTCCGTGTGTCCCTCTGTGTGTGTCCCTCTGTGTGTGTCCCTCTGTGTGTGTCCCTCTGTGTGTGTCCCTCTGTGCGTGTCCCTCTGTGTGTGTCCGTGTGTCCCTCTGTGCGTGTCCGTGTGTCCCTCTGTGTGTGTCTCTCTGTGTGTGTCCCTCTGTGTGTGTCCCTCTGTGTGTGTCCCTCTGTGTGTGTCCGTGTGTCCCTCTGTGTGTGTCCCTCTGTGTGTGTCCGTGTGTCCCTCTGTGTGTGTCCCTCTGTGCGTGTCCGTGTGTCCCTCTGTGTGTGTCCCTCTGTGTGTGTCCCTCTGTGTGTGTCCCTCTGTGTGTGTCCGTGTGTCCCTCTGTGTGTGTCCCTCTGTGCGTGTCCGTGTGTCCCTCTGTGTGTGTCCCTCTGTGTGTGTCCCTCTGTGCGTGTCCGTGTGTCCCTCTGTGCGTGTCCGTGTGTCCCTCTGTGCGTGTCCGTGTGTCCCTCTGTGTGTGTCCGTGTGTCCCTCTGTGCGTGTCCGTGTGTCCAGGTATGCCATGAGCGTCATGTGGGACCTGGATGCCCAGTCCCTGACGGTGAACAAGGTGTGGTACGGTCGTACACTAATCCAATCCTCCTACCAGCTTTACTATGAACTGGCCCAGGCTCTGCTCAACGGAGAGGATGCAGAGGTCCCAGAACTAGGTACCATCATGTTATAATACTGCTGAATGGAGAGGAGACAGAGGTCCCAGAACTAGGTACCATCATGTTATAATACTGCTGAATGGAGAGGAGACAGAGGTCCCATCATGTTTTAATTCTGCTGAATGGAGAGGAGACAGAGGTCCCAGAACTAGGTACCATCATGTTTTAATACTGTTGGAGAGGAGACAGAGGTCCCAGAACTAGGTCCCATCATGTTTTAATACTGCTGAATGGAGAGGAGACAGAGGTCCCAGAACTAGGTCCCATCATGTTTTAATACTGTTGGAGAGGAGACAGAGGTACCATCATGTTTTAATACTGTTGGAGAGGAGACAGAGGTCCCAGAACTAGGTCCCATCATGTTTTAATACTGCTGAATGGAGAGGAGACAGAGGTCCCAGAACTAGGTCCCATCATGTTTTAATACTGTTGGAGAGGAGACAGAGGTCCCATCATGTTTTAATACTGTTGGAGAGGAGACAGAGGTCCCAGAACTAGGTCCCATCATGTTTTAATACTGTTGGAGAGGAGGCAGAGGTCCCATCATGTTTTAATACTGCTGAATGGAGAGGAGACAGAGGTCCCAGAACTAGGTCCCATCATGTTTTAATACTGTTGGAGAGGAGACAGAGGTCCCAGAACTAGGTCCCATCATGTTTTAATACTGTTGGAGAGGAGACAGAGGTCCCATCATGTTTTAATACTGTTGGAGAGGAGACAGAGGTCCCAGAACTAGGTCCCATCATGTTTTTATACTGTTGGAGAGGAGACAGAGGTCCCAGAACTAGGTCCCATCATGTTTTAATACTGTTGGAGAGGAGACAGAGGTCCCAGAACTAGGTCCCATCATGTTTTAATACAGCTGGAGAGGAGACAGAGGTCCCAGAACTAGGTCCCATCATGTTTTTATACTGTTGGAGAGGAGACAGAGGTCCCATCATGTTATAATACTGTTGGAGAGGAGACAGAGGTCCCAGAACTAGGTCCCATCATGTTTTAATACTGTTGGAGAGGAGGCAGAGGTCCCATCATGTTTTAATACTGCTGGAGAGGAGACAGAGGTCCCAGAACTAGGTCCCATCATGTTTTAATACTGTTGGAGAGGAGACAGAGGTCCCAGAACTAGGTCCCATCATGTTTTAATACTGCTGGAGAGGAGGCAGAGGTCCCAGAACTAGGTCCCATCATGGTTTAATACTGTTGGAGAGGAGACAGAGGTGGACTACCCTGCTCTAGGCTGTCTAAAGTAGTGCACTACCCTTCTCTAGGCTGTCTAAAGTAGTGCACTACCCTTCTCTAGGCTGTCTAAAGTAGTGCACTACCCTTCTCTAGGCTGTCTAAAGTAGTGCACTACCCTTCTCTAGGCTGTCTAAAGTAGTGCACTACCCTTCTCTAGGCTGTCTAAAGTAGTGCACTACCCTTCTCCAGGCTGTCTGAAGTAGTGCACTACCCTTCTCCAGGCTGTCTAAAGTAGTGCACTACCCTTCTCCAGGCTGTCTAAAGTAGTGCACTACCCTTCTCCAGGCTGTCTGAAGTAGTGCACTACCCTTCTCCAGGCTGTCTAAAGTAGTGCACTACCCTTCTCCAGGCTGTCTAAAGTAGTGCACTACCCTTCTCCAGGCTGTCTAAAGTAGTGCACTATAGAGGGAATAGAACAGATGTGTTTTTATGTTCTGGTTTAATTCATCTTATTGTGAAGCCAAAGTGATTTCTTCATTGTGTTGTCAATAAAGTTATCTTCTTCTTCTATAGCCCGGCTACCACCTGGGGAGAGGGATGCCAAGCTGGCCCAGCTCACCCAGGCCCTGGAGACCCTCACCCACGTGGCCAGGTAGGTACAGAGGGTTTCTATTAATCACTGTCTCACCCACGTGGCCTGGTGGGTACTAGAGGGTTTCTGTTAATCACTGTCTCACCCACGTGGTCTGTTGGGTACTAGAGGGTTTCTCTTAATCATTGTCTCACCGAGGGTTTCTCTTAATCATTGTCTCACCCACGTGGCCTGGTGGTTACTAGAGGGTTTCTGTTAATCACTGTCTCACCCACGTGGCCTGGTGGTTACTAGAGGGTTTCTGTTAATCATTGTCTCACCCACGTGGCCTATTGGTTACTAGAGGGTTTCTGTTAATCACTGTCTCACCCACGTGGCCTGGTGGTTACTAGAGGGTTTCTGTTAATCATTGTCTCACCCACGTGGTCTGTTGGGTACTAGAGGGTTTCTGTTAATCACTGTCTCACCCACGTGGCCAGGTGGTTACTAGAGGGTTTCTGTTAATCACTGTCTCACCCACGTGGCCTGGTGGTTACTAGAGGGTTTCTGTTAATCATTGTCTCACCCACGTGGCCAGGTGGTTACTAGAGGGTTTCTGTTAATCACGGTCTCACCCACGTGGCCTGGTGGTTACTAGAGTGTTTCTGTTAATCACTGTCTCACCCACGTGGCCTGGTGGTTACTAGAGGGTTTCTGTTAATCACTGTCTCACCCACGTGGCCAGGTAGGTACTAGAGTGTTTCTGTTCATCGTTCTTTAACAATGATTAGATAACACTTCCATAAATGCACCATACTTCTGTCCACCAGACAGCTGCGTGCCCAGAGGGACAAGGGAGGAGCGTTGGAGCTGGAGGGGGTAGAGGTGAGGGCGCAGCTGGATGAGGACAGGAACATCACAGCCCTGGTGCCCAGACAGCCACTGGAGGTCCATGAGACGGTGGGGAACAAAACCTTGTAGCAACAGACGTTTTAATTCATATTTCTGTTCACTGTTTTCTTGTGTGACAAAAAATTGTTTGAATGTTGTCACGTTTGACTGTTGTAATGTTTGACTGTTGTCATGTTTGACTGTTGTCATGTTTGTTGTTGTCATGTTTGACTGTTGTCATGTTTGTTGTTGTCATGTTTGACTGTTGTAATGTTTGTTTTTGTAATGTCTGACTGTTGTCATGTTTGACTGTTGTCATGTTTGACTGTTGTCATGTTTGTTGTTGTCATGTTTGACTGTTGTAATGTTTGACTGTTGTAATGTTTGACTGTTGTAATGTTTGTTGTCATGTTTGACTGTTGTAATGTTTGACTGTTGTCATGTTTGACTGTTGTAATGTTTATTGTTGTAAGGTTTGATGTTGTAATGTTTGATGTTGTAATGTTTGTTGTTGTAATGTTTGACTGTTGTAACTGACTATTTGAAGAAGTAGAAACCATAGCATGTTCGCCAACGAATCCTGCTTGTCATTCCTATCAAGGAGCTAGCCAATGCACATCCTAGCTAACAAGATGGAGAATGGTGTGTTTCCAGGTGGCAGAGTGCATGATCTATGCCAATCACTGGGTAGCCCGGAAGATCCAGGAGAGTTTCCCCCAGCAGGCCTTGCTGCGCCACCACCCGCCCCCACGCCAGGAGTTCTTCAACCAGCTGCAGGACAGTGCCCGGGCACGCGGCTTCACCATAGATACCAGGTATACTGTTACTATGGTGTCACTAACTAACCAGCCATTTAACTATACATAGACACCAGGTATACTGTTACTATGGTGTCACTAACTAACCAGCCATTTAACGATACATAGACACCAGGTAGACTGTTGGTATGGTGTCACTAACTAACCAGCCATTTAACTATACATAGACACCAGGTATACTGTTACTATGGTGTCACTAACTAACCAGCCATTTAACTATACATAGACACCAGGTATACTGTTACTATGGTGTCACTAACTAACCAGCCATTTAACGATACATAGACACCAGGTATACTGTTACTATGGTGTCACTAACTAACCAGCCATTTAACGATACATAGACACCAGGTATACTGTTACTATGGTGTCACTAACTAACCAGCCATTTAACTATACATAGACACCAGGTACAGGTTATAAGCTGTGTTAATAACACTTCTATTAACTGTGTTATAAGCCGTTGAACTATCGATATGGATATGTATGGATATGTATGGATATGGATATGCATCGATATGCATGGAATTATTATCATCTTTGAACAGAGACGTGGAACATTCCAGACATGTCTCATATTAAATATGTCAAATGATTGACTTGCACTTCATGTAGTTTTGCCTTGTGCAATGGAACGAATGGAATACTCCCAAAAGTGAAAACTCCCAAGTATTTGACAAATGTGTTTGATCCCATGTCTGCGCACCAGTCAAGCAAAAGAACAACTAATTCAAACGTACAGGCTCGATCAAATGACAAATAGCAGTGAAGTTCAACCCATAACCTTGACTCCCTGTCCCAGGTCAAACAAGGCCCTGGCTGACTCCCTGGACCGGGCCGTGGACCCCCGGGACCCGCTGGTGAACCGGCTGCTGAGGGTGATGGCTACCATGGCCATGTCTAATGCCCTCTACTTCTCTACCGGAGCCTGCCCTGTCGAACAGTACTATCACTATGGTAACTAATGTCCTCAGGACCACGGCTATCACTATGGTAACTAATGTCCTCAGGACCATTGCTATCACTATGGTAACTAATGTCCTCAGGACCAGTACTATCACTTTGGACAGATCTACTCTCAGGGCCCAGGTTATATCTGGACAGATCTACTCTCAGGGCCCAGGGGCCCAGGTTATATCTGGACAGATTTACTCTCAGGGCCCAGGTTATATCTGGACAGATCTACTCTCAGGGCCCAGGTTATATCTGGACAGATCTACTCTCAGGGCCCAGGTTATATCTGGACAGATCTACTCTCAGGGCCCAGGTTATATCTGGACAGATCTACTCTCAGGGCCCAGGTTATATCTGGACAGATCTACTCTCAGGGCCCAGGTTATATCTGGACAGATCTATTCTCAGGGGCCCAGGTTATATCTGTACAGGTTTACTCCCAGGGCCCAGGTTATATCTGGACAGATCTACTCTCAGGGCCCAGGTTATATCTGGAGAGATCTACTCTCAGGGCCCAGGTTATATCTGGACAGATCTATTCTCAGGGCCCAGGTTATATCTGGACAGAGATGATTTGTTGTCTCTTCCTTCAGGTCTGGCTCTGGACCGATACACCCACTTCACCTCTCCCATCCGTCGCTATGCCGACATGATCGTCCACCGCCTGCTCACCGCAGCCATTGCCATGGAGAAAGGGGCGGGGCCAACCAAGGCCTTAGCCAGTAACAAAGAGTTGGAGGAGGTGGCTCAGCAAATCAACAACAAGAACAGGGTCAGTATCGTAGCAATACCAAACATCCACAATAGCATTAAAAACGAAATAAAGATCCAATGAGATAAGAGAAGATATCATTCATCTCCAAACGGACGACTTGGCGGTGATGAAGACCGAAGGGTCAACGTTGTTTCAATAAATGACATGGGAGCATAGAGCACAGTGTGTGGAGTCTTTTACTGTAGAAAATACCCTGTGAGGATGCTTATCTGCTGACATTGACCCCTGCACTCCAACCTCTACCCTCTGACCCCATAGGCAGCACAGCATGCCCAGAAGGTGTCCACAGAGCTATTCCAGTGCCTCTACTTCAGAGACAAAGACCCAGAGACAGACGAGCGCTGTGTGGCCGACGCGGTCATCTACACCATCAGAGCCAACGGCATGCTGGTCTTCATACCACAGTAAGGTCATCACAGTAGAGCTGGTCTTCATACCTCAGTAAGGTCATCACAGTAGAGCTGGTCTTCATACCACAGTAAGGTCATCACAGTAGAGGTCATCACAGTAGAGCTAGTCTCCATACCACAGTAAGGTCATCACAGTAGAGGTCATCACAGTAGAGCTAGTCTTCATACCACAGTAAGGTCATCACAGTAGAGGTCATAACAGTAAGGTCATCACAGTAGAGCTGGTCTTCATACCACAGTAAGGTCATCACAGTAAGGTCATCATAGTAGAGCTGGTCTCCATACCACAGTAAGGTCATCACAGTAGAGCTGGTCTCCATACCACAGTAAGGTCATCACAGTAAGGTCATCACAGTAAGGTCATCACAGTAGAGGTCATCACAGTAGAGCTAGTCTCCATACCACAGTAAGGTCATCACAGTAAGGTCATCACAGTAAGGTCATCACAGTAGAGCTGGTCTTCATACCACAGTAAGGTCATCACAGTAAGGTCATCACAGTAGAGCTGGTCTTCATACCACAGTAAGGTCATCACAGTAGAGCTGGTCTTCATACCACAGTAAGGTCATCACAGTAGAGCTGGTCTTCATACCACAGTAAGGTCATCACAGTAGAGCTGGTCTTCATACCACAGTAAGGTCATCACAGTAGAGCTGGTCTCCATACCACAGTAAGGTCATCACAGTAGAGCTGGTCTCCATACCACAGTAAGGTCATCACAGTAGAGCTGGTCTTCATACCACAGTAAGGTCATCACAGTAAGGTCATCACAGTAGAGCTGGTCTCCATACCTCAGTAAGGTCATCACAGTAAGGTCATCATAGTAGAGCTGGTCTCCATACCACAGTAAGGTCATCACAGTAAGGTCATCACAGTAGAGCTGGTCTCCATACCACAGTAAGGACATCACAGTAGAGCTGGTCTTCATATCACAGTAAATTCATCACAGTAGAGCTGGTCTCCATACCTCAGTAAGGTCATCACAGTAAGGTCATCATAGTAGAGCTGGTCTTCATACAAATCAAATCAAATCAAATTTATTTATATAGCCCTTCGTACATCAGCTGATATCTCAAAGTGCTGTACAGAAACCCAGCCTAAAACCCCAAACAGCAAGCAATGCAGGTGTAGAAGCACGGTGGCTAGGAAAAACTCCCTAGAAAAGCCGAAACCTAGGAAGAAACCTAGAGAGGAACCAGGCTATGTGGGGTGGCCAGTCCTCTTCTGGCTGTGCCGGGTAGAGATTATAACAGAACATGGCCAAGATGTTCAAATGTTCATAAATGACCAGCATGGTCGAATAATAATAAGGCAGAACAGTTGAAACTGGAGCAGCAGCACGGCCAGGTGGACTGGGGACAGCAAGGAGTCATCATGTCAAGTAGTCCTGGGGCATGGTCCTAGGGCTCAGGTCAGTTGAAACTGGAGCAGCAGCACGGCCAGGTGGACTGGGGACAGCAAGGAGTCATCATGTCAGGTAGTCCTGGGGCATGGTCCTAGGGCTCAGGTCCTCCGAGAGAGAGAAGGAGAGAATTAGAGAACGCACACTTAGATTCACACAGGACACCGAATTGGACAGGAGAAGTACTCCAGATATAACAAACTGACCCCAGCCCCCGACACATAAACTACTGCAGCATAAATACTGGAGGCTGAGACAGGAGGGGTCAGGAGACACTGTGGCCCCACCCGAGGACACCCCCGGACAGGGCCAAACAGGAAGGATATAACCCCACCCACTTTGCCAAAGCACAGCCCCCACACCACTGGAGGGATATCTTCAACCACCAACTTACCATCCTGAGACAAAGCTGAGTATAGCCCGCAAAGATCTCCGCCACGGCACAACCCAAGGGGGGGCGCCAACCCAGACAGGATGACCACATCAGTGAATCAACCCACTCAGGTGACGCACCCCCTCCAGGGACGGCATGAGAGAGCCCCAGCAAGCCAGTGACTCAGCCCCTGTAATAGGGTTAGAGGCAGAGAATCCCAGTGGAAAGAGGGGAACCGGCCAGGCAGAGACAGCAAGGGTGGTTCGTTGCTCCAGAGCCTTTCCGTTCACCTTCCCACTCCTGGGCCAGACTACACTCAATCATATGACCCACTGAAGAGATGAGTCTTCAGTAAAGACTTAAAGGTTGAGACCGAGTTTGCGTCTCTGACATGGGTAGGCAGACCGTTCCATAAAAATGGAGCTCTATAGGAGAAAGCCCTGCCTCCAGCTGTTTGCTTAGAAATTCTAGGGACAATTAGGAGGCCTGCGTCTTGTGACCGTAGCGTACGTGTAGGTATGTACGGCAGGACCAAATCAGAGAGATAGGTAGGAGCAAGCCCATGCAATGCTTTGTAGGTTAGCAGTAAAACCTTGAAATCAGCCCTTGCTTTGACAGGAAGCCAGTGTAGGGAGGCTAGCACTGGAGTAATATGATCAAATTTTTTGGTTCTAGTCAGGATTCTAGCAGCCGTATTTAGCACTAACTGAAGTTTATTTAGTGCTTTATCCGGGTAGCCGGAAAGTAGAGCATTGCAGTAGTCTAACCTAGAAGTGACAAAAGCATGGATTAATTTTTCTGCATCATTTTTGGACAGAAAGTTTCTGATTTTTGCAATGTTACGTAGATGGAAAAAAGCTGTCCTTGAAATGGTCTTGATATGTTCTTCAAAAGAGAGATCAGGGTCCAGAGTAACGCCGAGGTCCTTCACAGTTTTATTTGAGATGACTGTACAACCATTAAGATTAATTGTCAGATTCAACAGAAGATCTCTTTGTTTCTTGGGACCTAGAACAAGCATCTCTGTTTTATCCGAGTTTAAAAGTAGAAAGTTTGCTGCCATCCACTTCCTTATGTCTGAAACACATGCTTCTAGCGAGGGCAATTTTGGGGCTTCACCATGTTTCATTGAAATGTACAGCTGTGTATCATCCGCATAGCAGTGAAAGTTAACATTATGTTTTCGAATAACATCCCCAAGAGGTAAAATATATAGTGAAAACAACAGCGGTCCTAAAACGGAACCTTGAGGAACACCGAAATTTACAGTTGATTTGTCAGAGGACAAACCATCCACAGAGACAAACTGATATCTTTCCGACAGATAAGATCTAAACCATGCCAGAACTTGTCCGTGTAGACCAATTTGGGTTTCCAATCTCTCCAAAAGAATGTGGTGATCGATGGTATCAAAAGCAGCACTAAGGTCTAGGAGCACGAGGACAGATGCAGAGCCTCGGTCCGATGCCATTAAAATGTCATTTACCACCTTCACAAGTGCCGTCTCAGTGCTATGATGGGGTCTAAAACCAGACTGAAGCATTTCATATACATTGTTTGTCTTCAGGAAGGCAGTGAGTTGCTGAGCAACAGCCTTTTCTAAGATTTTTGAGAGGAATGGAAGATTCGATATAGGCCGATAGTTTTTTATATTTTCTGGGTCAAGGTTTGGCTTTTTCAAGAGAGGCTTTATTACTGCCACTTTTAGTGAGTTTGGTACACATCCGGTGGATAGAGAGCCGTTTATTATGTTCAACATACGAGGGCCAAGCACAGGAAGCAGCTCTTTCAGTAGTTTAGTTGGAATAGGGTCCAGTAAGCAGCTTGAAGGTTTAGAGGCCATGATTATTTTCATCATTGTGTCAAGAGATATAGTACTAAAACACTTGAGCGTCTCTCTTGATCCTAGGTCCACGCAGAGTTGTGCAGACTCAGGACAACTGAGCTTTGAAGGAATACGCAGATTTAAAGAGGAGTCTGTAATTTGCTTTCTAATAATCATAATTTTTTCCTCAAAGAAGTTCATGAATTTATCACTGCTAAAGTGAAAGTCATCCTCTCTTGGGGAATGCTGCTTTTTAGTTAGCTTTGCGACCGTATCAAAAAGGAATTTTGGATTGTTCTTATTGTCCTCAATTAAGTTAGAAAAATAGGATGATCGAGCAGCAGTAAGGGCTCTTCGGTACTGCACGGTACTGTCTTTCCAAGCTAGACGGAAGACTTCCAGTTTGGTGTGGCGCCATTTCCGTTCCAATTTTCTGGAAGCTTGCTTCAGAGCTCGGGTATTTTCTGTGTACCAGGGAGCTAGTTTCTTATGAGAAATGTTTTTAGTTTTTAGGGGTGCAACTGCATCTAGGGTATTGCGCAAGGTTAAATTGAGTTCCTCAGTTAGGTGGTTAACTGATTTTTGTCCTCTGGTGTCATTGGGTAGACAGAGGGAATCTGGAAGGACATCAAGGAATCTTTGTGTTGTCTGTGAATTTATAGCACGACTTTTGATGTTCCTTGGTTGGGGTCTGAGCAGATTATTTGTTGCAATTGCAAACGTAATAAAATGGTGGTCCGATAGTCCTGGATTATGAGGAAAAACATTAAGATCCACAACATTTATTCCATGGGACAAAACTAGGTCCAGCGTATGACTGTGACAATGAGTGGGTCCAGAGACATGTTGGACAAAACCCACTGAGTCGATGATGGCTCCGAAAGCCTTTTGGAGTGGGTCTGTGGACTTTTCCATGTGAATATTAAAGTCACCAAAGATTAGAATATTATCTGCTATGACTACAAGGTCCGATAGGAATTCAGGGAACTCAGTGAGGAACGCTGTATATGACCCAGGAGGCCTGTAAACAGTAGCTATAAAAAGTGATTGAGTAGGCTGCATAGATTTCATGACTAGAAGCTCAAAAGACGAAAACGTCATTTTTTTTTTTTTGTAAATTGAAATTTGCTATCGTAAATGTTAGCAACACCTCCGCCTTTGCGGGATGCACGGGGGATATGGTCACTAGTGTAGCCAGGAGGTGAGGCCTCATTTAACACAGTAAATTCATCAGGCTTAAGCCATGTTTCAGTCAGGCCAATCACATCAAGATTATGATCAGTGATTAGTTCATTGACTAGAATTGCCTTTGAAGTAAGGGATCTAACATTAAGTAGCCCTATTTTGAGATGTGAGGTATCATGATCTCTTTCAATAATGACAGGAATGGAGGTGGTCTTTATCCTAGTGAGATTGCTAAGGCGAACACCGCCATGTTTAGTTTTGCGCAACCTAGGTCGAGGCACAGACACGGTCTCAATGGTAATAGCTGAGCTGACTACACTGACTATGCTAGTGGCAGACTCCACTATGCTGGCAGGCTGGCTAACAGCCTGCTGCCTGGCCTGCACCCTATTTCATTGTGGAGCTAGAGGAGTTAGAGCCCTGTCTATGTTGGTAGATAAGATGAGAGCACCCCTCCAGCTTGGATGGAGTCCGTCACTCCTCAGCAGGTCAGGCTTGGTCCTGTTTGTGGGTGAGTCCCAAAAAGAGGGCCAATTATCTACAAATTCTAACTTTTCGGAGGGGCAGAAAACAGTTTTCAACCAGCGATTGAGTTGTGAGACTCTGCTGTAGAGCTCATCACTCCCCCTAACTGGGAGGGGGCCAGAGACAATTACTCGATGCCGACACATCTTTCTAGCTGATTTACACGCAGAAGCTATGTTGCGCTTGGTGATCTCTGACTGTTTCATCCTAACATCGTTGGTGCCGACGTGGATAACAATATCTCTATACTCTCTACACTCGCCAGTTTTAGCTTTAGCCAGCACCATCTTCAGATTAGCCTTAACGTCGGTAGCCCTGCCCCCGGTAAACAGTGTATGATCGCTGGATGATTCGTTTTAAGTCTAATACTGCGGGTAATGGAGTCGCCAATGACTAGAGTTTTCAATTTGTCAGAGCTAATGGTGGGAAGCTTCGGCGTCTCAGACCCCGTAACGGGAGGAGTATAGACCAGAGAAGGCTCGGCCTCTGACTCCGACTCGCTACTTAATGGGGAAAACCGGTTGAAAGTTTCTGTCGGCTGAATGAGCGACACCGGTTGAGCGTTCCTACAGCATTTCCTTCCAGAAACCGTGAGAAAGTTGTCCGGCTGCGGGGACTGTGCCAGGGGATTTATACTACTATCTGTACTTGCTGGTGGCACAGACGCTGTTTCATCCTTTCCTACACTGAAATTACCCTTGCCTAACGATTGCGTCTGAAGCCGGGCTTGTAGCACAGCTATCCTCGCCGTAAGGCGAGTACAGCGACTGCAATTAGAAGGCATCATGTTAATGTTACTACTTAGCTTCGGGTGTTGGAGGTCCTGACGTACCACAGTAAGGTCATCACAGTAGAGCTGGTCTCCATACCTCAGTAAGGTCATCACAGTAAGGTCATCACAGTAGAGCTGGTCTTCATACCACAGTAAGGTCATCACAGTAGAGCTGGTCTCCATACCACAGTAAGGTCATCACAGTAAGGTCATCATAGTAGAGCTGGTCTCCATACCACAGTAAGGTCATCACAGTAGAGCTGGTCTTCATACCACAGTAAGGTCATCACAGTAGAGCTGGTCTCCATACCACAGTAAGGTCATCACAGTAAGGTCATCATAGTAGAGCTGGTCTCCATACCACAGTAAGGTCATCACAGTAAGGTCATCACAGTAGAGCTGGTCTCCATACCACAGTAAGGTCATCACAGTAGAGCTGGTCTTCATATCACAGTAAATTCATCACAGTAGAGCTGGTCTCCATACCTCAGTAAGGTCATCACAGTAAGGTCATCACAGTAGAGCTGGTCTTCATACCACAGTAAGGTCATCACAGTAGAGCTGGTCTTCATATCACAGTAAATTCATCACAGTAGAGCTGGTCTCCATACCTCAGTAAGGTCATCACAGTAAGGTCATCACAGTAGAGCTGGTCTCCATACCACAGTAAGGTCATCACAGTAGAGCTGGTCTTCATATCACAGTAAATTCATCACAGTAGAGCTGGTCTCCATACCTCAGTAAGGTCATCACAGTAAGGTCATCACAGTAGAGCTGGTCTTCATACCACAGTAAGGTCATCACAGTAGAGCTGGTCTCCATACCACAGTAAGGTCATCACAGTAAGGTCATCATAGTAGAGCTGGTCTCCATACCACAGTAAGGTCATCACAGTAAGGTCATCACAGTAGAGCTGGTCTCCATACCACAGTAAGGTCATCACAGTAGAGCTGGTCTTCATATCACAGTAAATTCATCACAGTAGAGCTGGTCTCCATACCTCAGTAAGGTCATCACAGTAAGGTCATCACAGTAGAGCTGGTCTCCATACCACAGTAAGGTCATCACAGTAGAGCTGGTCTCCATACCTCAGTAAGGTCATCACAGTAAGGTCATCATAGTAGAGCTGGTCTCCATACCACAGTAAGGTCATCACAGTAGAGCTGGTCTCCATACCACAGTAAGGTCATCACAGTAGAGCTGGTCTTCATATCACAGTAAATTCATCACAGTAGAGCTGGTCTCCATACCTCAGTAAGGTCATCACAGTAAGGTCATCACAGTAGAGCTGGTCTTCATACCACAGTAAGGTCATCACAGTAGAGCTGGTCCCCATACCACAGTAAGGTCATCACAGTAGAGCTGGTCTCCATACCTCAGTAAGGTCATCACAGTAAGGTCATCACAGTAGAGCTGGTCTTCATACCACAGTAAGGTCATCACAGTAGAGCTGGTCTCCATACCTCAGTAAGGTCATCACAGTAAGGTCATCACAGTAGAGCTGGTCTCCATACCACAGTAAGGTCATCACAGTAGAGCTGGTCTCCATACCTCAGTAAGGTCATCACAGTAAGGTCATCACAGTAGAGCTGGTCTCCATACCACAGTAAGGTCATCACAGTAGAGCTGGTCTCCATACCTCAGTAAGGTCATCACAGTAAGGTCATCATAGTAGAGCTGGTCTCCATACCACAGTAAGGTCATCACAGTAGAGCTGGTCTCCATACCACAGTAAGGTCATCACAGTAGAGCTGGTCTCCATACCACAGTAAGGTCATCACAGTAGAGCTGGTCTCCATACCTCAGTAAGGTCATCACAGTAGAGCTGGTCTTCATATCACAGTAAGGTTATCACAGTAAGGTCATCACAGTAGAGCTGGTCTCCATACCACAGTAAGGTCATCACAGTAGAGCTGGTCTTCATATCACAGTAAATTCATCACAGTAGAGCTGGTCTCCATACCACAGTAAGGTCATCACAGTAGAGCTGGTCTCCATACCACAGTAAGGTCATCACAGTAAGGTCATCACAGTAGAGCTGGTCTCCATACCTCAGTAAGGTCATCACAGTAGAGGTCATCACAGTAGAGCTGGTCTCCATACCTCAGTAAGGTCATCACAGTAAGGTCATCATAGTAGAGCTGGTCTCCATACCACAGTAAGGTCATCACAGTAGAGCTGGTCTCCATACCTCAGTAAGGTCATCACAGTAAGGTCATCACAGTAGAGCTGGTCTCCATACCACAGTAAGGTCATCACAGTAGAGCTGGTCTTCATATCACAGTAAATTCATCACAGTAGAGCTGGTCTTCATACCACAGTAAGGTCATCACAGTAAGGTCATCACAGTAGAGCTGGTCTCCATACCACAGTAAGGTCATCACAGAAGAGCTGGTCCCCATACCACAGTAAGGTCATCACAGTAAGGTCATCACAGTAAGGTCATCACAGTAAGGTCATCACAGTAGAGCTGGTCTTCATACCACAGTAAGGTCATCACAGTAGAGCTGGTCTCCATACCACAGTAAGGTCATCACAGTAGAGCTGGTCTCCATACCTCAGTAAGGTCATCACAGTAAGGTCATCATAGTAGAGCTGGTCTCCATACCACAGTAAGGTCATCACAGTAGAGCTGGTCTTCATACCACAGTAAGGTCATCACAGTAAGGTCATAACAGTGGAACTGGTCCCAGATCAGTTGGTGCTGTCTTACCAACTCATATGGTCATTGCCAACCAGTAAATCATAGGAGTTGACAAGGCAGCACAAATAGATCTGAGACCAGGCTAGCATTGAACTGAGCAAAAACATACAGTAGAAATCACTACAGGGATTTATGTTGAGATATTAATCAAACAAATATCCATAAATAGGTTGATTTAAAAAGAGTAGAGTAAACACACTGACAACTGTGTGTGTTCCCAGGTATGGCCTGAAGGGGGCAGTGTACCTGAAGAACAGAGAGGGCCAGGTGGTGAGTGAGAGACAAGATGGAGGATGTGACTGGCAGACTGGTTCTCTACAGAGATACCTGGACCACATCACTACCACTACCGCTGCTGGCACCTCAATCTTCAACCTGTTCCAACACATCACCGTGAGTTCTACACAATTACTTTACAATTACTTTAGACTCTTTGTGAATACAGGCCCCGAGGGGGCCCACGTTCCTCCTGGAGAGCGATCTTCCTGCAGGATTTTGTTCCCGCCCTACTCTAACACCTCTGATTCGTCTAACCAGCTGCTCCTCAGGCTTCAGTTCTTAACAGTTGAACTAATGCTAGTTCTACCCCCCCCCCCCCCCGTCCCCCCTCTTCCCCTCAGGTGCGTATCTCAGTACAACCATCACGTTGTCACTCAGACACAATCCGTCTGGAAGTGGTCAGCAACAGGCCCCACCAGGCCCCCGAGACTCAGGTCCAGACCTCCCAGCCCCAGGGGGCGAGGGGCCGGTCCCAGCTGGTCCAGGAGGTGGTTCGGCAGGCAGAGGAGGCCTCTCAGCAGGCAGAGGAGAAGAGGGGCCAGGCCTCTAAACTGTCCGAGGAGGAGAGGGAGTTCAGACAGAGTAAATGTCCCAACCTCTACTCTCTCCTGGAGGAGGTCAGGGAGCTGGCCTTGCTGGACCTTGCTGCCTGTGGAGCAGGAGGTGGGGGTCTGGGAGCAGCCGCCCAGGCTTGTGCTACGTCAGCATAGATGAGGTGGTGGTGGTGGAGCAGGAGGTGGGGGTCTGGGAGCAGCCGCCCAGGCTTGTGCTACGTCAGCATAGATGAGGTGGTGGTGGAGGAGCAGGAGGTGGGGGTCTGGGAGCAGCCGCCCAGGCTTGTGCTACGTCAGCATAGATGAGGTGGTGGTGGAGGAGCAGGAGGCGGGGGTCTGGGAGCAGCCGCCCAGGCTTGTGCTACGTCAGCATAGATGAGGTGGTGGTGGTGGAGGAGCAGGAGGCGGGGGTCTGGGAGCAGCCGCCCAGGCTTGTGCTACATCAGCATAGATGAGGTGGAGAAGTAGGAGAAGGAACAGGTCTGGGAACAGCTGCTCAGCCCTGTGATACACCAACATGGATGAGGTGGTGGTGGAGCAGGGAGGAACAACAGGTCTGGGAACAGCTGCTCAGCCCTGTGATACATCAACATGGATGAGGTGGTGGTGGAGGAGCAGGGAGGAACAACAGGTCTGGGAACAGCTGCTCAGCCCTGTGATACATCAACATGGATGAGGTGGTGGTGGAGGAGCAGGGAGGAACAACAGGTCTGGGAACAGCTGCTCAGCCCTGTGATACACCAACATGGATGAGCTGGTGGAGGAGCAGGGAGGAACAACAGGTCTGGGAACAGCTGCTGTGGTCTGCGGTACATCAGCATAGAACACCATAAAACTTCTGATTGTGGGTCAGGTTATTGTGGAGGAGCGGGGCGTTTGAAGAGTAAGGACGTGCAGGAGGCAAAGTAGCAGGTCAACATCAGCATCAAACTTTTAGCACTGACTCAGGATCAGATTGTGGTGCTTTTCATGGACTTGCAGACAGACCCTCTGGACGGACCATCTTACTATACATCCTGGGTGTTATCACCATGGTTACCAGACTCTACTTAGGTACATCTTTAGTCTTATTTGAAAAATGAACAGATGATTGAAGTTGTGAGATGAGACAGATGCATGTAATATTATATACATGAATATACACACTGAGTCAGGAACAGCTCTCAACAGGACCGTTACCATAGAAACATCTGGAGCAAGCAGCAGCAGCTCTGGTCTTAACTAAACAGGACAGTTACCATGGAAACAACACCTGGAACAAACAGCAGCTCTGGTCTTAACTCAACAGGACAGTTACCATGGAAACAACACCTGGAACAAACATCAGCTCTGGTCTTTACTCAACAGGACAGTTACCATGGAAACAACACCTGGAACAAACAGCAGCTCTGGTCTTAACTCAACAGGACAGTTACCATAGAAACAACACCTGGAACAAGCAGCTACAGTTTTTACCAAACATTTCTCATTTTCTGTATTTGATTGAACACATTGGGGAGATGTAGAATAGATTCCACACAAATCGATTCTCAGGCCATCGTTTTTACACTGAACTGTATAATGACATCTGGCACTGAGAACAATGCCATTGTACAGCCTGGTATTGTATTTTAACCTAAATATATTTTTGTAATATTTTTGGCAGTTGGTATCTTGTGGAAAAACAAGTATTTTCAAGTGCTCTATTCCATTGTATGTTTTAAATGAATTAAAGTGCATTACCAAACCTGACAGTTGAACAGTGAAATGTTTATTGATCTGGGTGAAGATCGTATCATGCTGCTCAGTCAACTGTCCACAAGGCTCCAGGTAAGTACGTTTACATTGTAAGGGAACCTTAATTAAATAGACCTGTCTTTACCCAACACAGAGGGGAACCTTAATTAAATAGACCTGTCTTTACCCAACACAGAGGGGAATCTTAATTAAATAGACCTGTCTTTACCCAACACAGAGGGGAATCTTAATTAAATAGACCTGTCTTTACCCAACACAGAGGGGAATCTTAATTAAATAGACCTGTCTTTACCCAACACAGAGGGGAATCTTAATTAAATAGACCTGTCTTTACCCAACACAGAGGGGGAACCTTAATTAAATAGACCTGTCTTTACCCAACACAGAGGGGAATCTTAATTAAAGACCAGTCTTTACCCAACACAGAGGGGAATCTTAATTAAAGACCTGTCTTTACCCAACACAGAGGGGAATCTTAATTAAATAGACCTGTCTTTACCCAACACAGAGGGGAATCTTAATTAAAGACCTGTCTTTACCCAACACAGAGGGGAATCTTAATTAAATAGACCTGTCTTTACCCAACACAGAGGGGAATCTTAATTAAATAGACCTGTCTTTACCCAACACAGAGGGGAACCTTAATTAAATAGACCTGTCTTTACCCAACACAGAGGGGAATCTTAATTAAATAGACCAGTCCTTACCCAACACAGAGGGTCCAGGGAACCTTAATTAAATAGACCAGTCTTTACCCAACACAGAGGGGAATCTTAATTAAATAGACCTGTCTTTACCCAACAGAGGGGAATCTTAATTAAATAGACCTGTCTTTACCCAACACAGAGGGGAATCTTAATTAAAGACCTGTCTTTACCCAACACAGAGGGGAATCTTAATTAAATAGACCTGTCTTTACCCAACACAGAGGGGAATCTTAATTAAATAGACCTGTCTTTACCCAACACAGAGGGGAACCTTAATTAAATAGACCTGTCTTTACCCAACACAGAGGGGAATCTTAATTAAATAGACCAGTCCTTACCCAACACAGAGGGTCCAGGGAACCTTAATTAAATAGACCAGTCTTTACCCAACACAGAGGGGAATCTTAATTAAATAGACCTGTCTTTACCCAACAGAGGGGAATCTTAATTAAATAGACCTGTCTTTACCCAACACAGAGGGGAATCTTAATTAAATAGACCTGTCTTTACCCAACAGAGGGGAATCTTAATTAAATAGACCTGTCTTTACCCAACACAGAGGGGAATCTTAATTAAATAGACCTGTCTTTACCAAACACAGAGGGGCCAGGGAACCTTAATTAAATAGACCTGTCTTTACCCAACACAGAGGGGAATCTTAATTAAATAGACCTGTCTTTACCCAACACAGAGGGGAACCTTAATTAAATAGACCTGTCTTTACCCAACACAGAGGGGAATCTTAATTAAATAGACCAGTCCTTACCCAACACAGAGGGTCCAGGGAACCTTAATTAAATAGACCAGTCTTTACCCAACACAGAGGGGAATCTTAATTAAATAGACCTGTCTTTACCCAACAGAGGGGAATCTTAATTAAATAGACCTGTCTTTACCCAACACAGAGGGGAATCTTAATTAAATAGACCTGTCTTTACCCAACACAGAGGGGCCAGGGAACCTTAATTGAATAGACCTTTCTTTACCCAACACAGAGGGGAATCTTAATTAAATAGACCTGTCTTTACCCAACAGAGGGGAATCTTAATTAAATAGACCTTTCTTTACCCAACACAGAGGGGAATCTTAATTAAATAGACCTTTCTTTACCCAACACAAAGGGACCAGGGAACCTTAAATAGCCCTTATGATGAGGTGTTTTCTACGGCTGGCGATGTGTTTTGTATGGCTGGTGATGAGGTGTTTTGTATGGCTGGTGATGAGGTGTTTTGTATGGCTGGTGATGAGGTGTTTTGTATGGCTGGTGATGAGGTGTTTTGTATGGCTGGTGATGAGGTGTTTTGTATGGCTGGTGATGAGGTGTTTTGTATGGCTGGTGATGAGGCGTTTTGTATGGCTGGTGATGAGGCGTTTTGTATGGCTGGTGATGAGGCGTTTTGTATGGCTGGTGATGAGGCGTTTTGTATGGCTGGTGATGAGGCGTTTTGTATGGCTGGTGATGAGGTGTTTTGTATGGCTGGTGATGAGGTGTTTTGTATAGCTGGTGATGAGGTGTTTTGTATGGCTGGTGATGAGGTGTTTTGTATGGCTGGTGATGAGGTGTTTTGTATGGCTGGTGATGAGGTGTTTTGTATGGCTGGTGATGAGGTGTTTTGTACGGCTGGCGATGTGTTTTCTACGGCTGGCGATGTGTTTTGTACGGCTGGTGATGAGGTGTTTTGTATAGCTGGTGATGAGGTGTTTTGTATGGCTGGTGATATGTTTTGTATGGCTGGTGATATGTTTTGTATGGCTGGTGATGAGGTGTTTTGTATAGCTGGTGATGAGGCGTTTTGTATAGCTGGTGATGAGGCGTTTTGTATGGCTGGTGATGAGGCGTTTTGTATAGCTGGTGATGAGGTGTTTTGTATGGCTGGTGATGAGGTGTTTTGTATGGCTGGTGATGAGGTGTTTTGTATGGCTGGTGATGAGGTGTTTTGTATGGCTGGTGATGAGGTGTTTTGTATGGCTGGTGATGAGGTGTTTTGTATGGCTGGTGATGAGGCGTTTTGTATGGCTGGTGATGAGGCGTTTTGTATGGCTGTTGATGAGGCGTTTTGTATGGCTGGTGATGAGGCGTTTTGTATGGCTGGTGATGAGGCGTTTTGTATGGCTGGTGATGAGGCGTTTTGTATGGCTGGTGATGAGGCGTTTTGCTCAGAAAAGCAACAATGAAAGGAAACAGGACATCAGCACGACAACAAGATGTTTGGCCCGTATGGCAACATTTATTAGAGAGTAAAAATGGTTGACAACACATGACCATGTTTTAGATTTGTATAAACTTAATTGAAAATGTACTTGAACAGAGAGAAAACATCCTCAGATGAGTTGTCAGTCCTTGAAGACAGCGTCCCTTGGTGCTGGGTGAGTATGTATGCAGACAGTTGGAGCCATGGATGTGGAGGGAGTTCTGTGTGTGTCTCAGGCCCTGCTGTCGTTGCTCATCACATGAACAGGGCTGACTACAGCTCCCTCACACACCAGGGAGTCAGCGGTTCTGTGTGTGTCTCAGGCCCTGCTGTCGTTGCTCATCACAGGGACAGGGCTGGCTACAGCTCCCTCACACACCAGGGAGTCAGCGGTTCTGTGTGTGTCTCAGGCCCTGCTGTCGTTGCTCATCACAGGGACAGGGCTGACTACAGCTCCCTCACACACCAGGGAGTCAGCGGTTCTGTGTGTGTCTCAGGCCCTGCTGTCGTTGCTCATCACATGAACAGGGCTGGCTACAGCTCCCTCACACACCAGGGAGTCAGCGGTTCTGTGTGTGTCTCAGGCCCTGCTGTCGTTGCTCATCACATGAACAGGGCTGGCTACAGCTCCCTCACACACCAGGGAGTCAGCGGTTCTGTGTGTGTCTCAGGCCCTGCTGTCGTTGCTCATCACATGAACAGGGCTGGCTACAGCTCCCTCACACACCAGGGAGTCAGCGGTTCTGTGTGTGTCTCAGGCCCTGCTGTCGTTGCTCATCACAGGGACAGGGCTGGCTACAGCTCCCTCACACACCAGGGAGTCAGCGGTTCTGTGTGTGTCTCAGGCCCTGCTGTCGTTGCTCATCACATGAACAGGGCTGACTGCAGCTCCCTCACACACCAGGGAGTCAGCGGTTCTGTGTGTGTCTCAGGCCCTGCTGTCGTTGCTCATCACATGAACAGGGCTGACTACAGCTCCCTCACACACCAGGGAGTCAGCGGTTCTGTGTGTGTCTCAGGCCCTGCTGTCGTTGCTCATCACATGAACAGGGCTGACTACAGCTCCCTCACACACCAGGGAGTCAGCGGTTCTGTGTGTGTCTCAGGCCCTGCTGTCGTTGCTCATCACATGAACAGGGCTGACTACAGCTCCCTCACACACCAGGGAGTCAGCGGTTCTGTGTGTGTCTCAGGCCCTGCTGTCGTTGCTCATCACAGGGACAGGGCTGGCTACAGCTCCCTCACACACCAGGGAGTCAGCGGTTCTGTGTGTGTCTCAGGCCCTGCTGTCGTTGCTCATCACTGGAACAGGGCTGACTACAGCTCCCTCACACACCAGGGAGTCAGCGGTTCTGTGTGTGTCTCAGGCCCTGCTGTTGTTGCTCATCACAGGGACAGGGCTGACTACAGCTCCCTCACACACCAGGGAGTCAAGCCTCAGCAGGGGAAGCCATGTTTAGAGCTCTGTCCCTGGAGCGGTCTGGCCTGCTCTGGCCCTTGTCCTCTGGGTCTCCCTGGTCCGGGTCTTCATCGTCCCCATCCTGCTGCTGCTGGCTGGGGGAGGGGTGTGAGGAGGACCTGGTGGAGGGGCTGACTGGCTGGGGGAGGGGTGTGAGGAGGACCTGGTGGAGGGGCTGACTGGCTGGGGGAGGGGTGTGAGGAGGACCTGGTGGAGGGGCCGTCTGCTGACTGGCTGGGGAAGGGGTGTGAGGAGGACCTGGTGGAGGGGCCGTCTGCTGACTGGCTGGGGGAGGGGTGTGAGGAGGACCTGGTGGAGGGGCCGTCTGCTGACTGGCTGGGGAAGGGGTGTGAGGAGGACCTGGTGGAGGGGCCGTCTGCTGACTGGCTGGGGAAGGGGTGTGAGGAGGACCTGGTGGAGGGGCAGTCTGCTGACTGGCTGGGGAGGGGTGTGAGGAGGACCTGGTGGAGGGGCCGTCTGCTGACTGGCTGGGGGAGGGGTGTGAGGAGGACCTGGTGGAGGGGCCGTCTGCTGACTGGCTGGGGAAGGGGTGTGAGGAGGACCTGGTGGAGGGGCCGTCTGCTGACTGGCTGGGGGAGGGGTGTGAGGAGGACCTGGTGGAGGGGCCGTCTGCTGACTGGCTGGGGAAGGGGTGTGAGGAGGACCTGGTGGAGGGGCCGTCTGCTGACTGGCTGGGGAAGGGTGTGAGGAGGACCTGGTGGAGGGGCAGTCTGCTGACTGGCTGGGGAAGGGGTGTGAGGAGGACCTGGTGGAGGGGCAGTCTGCTGACTGGCTGGGGAAGGGGTGTGAGGAGGACCTGGTGGAGGGGCCGTCTGCTGACTGGCTGGGGAAGGGGTGTGAGGAGGACCTGGTGGAGGGGCCGTCTGCTGACTGGCTGGGGGAGGGGTGTGAGGAGGACCTGGTGGAGGGGCCGTCTGCTGACTGGCTGGGGAAGGGGTGTGAGGAGGACCTGGTGGAGGGGCCGTCTGCTGACTGGCTGGGGGAGGGGTGTGAGGAGGACCTGGTGGAGGGGCCGTCTGCTGACTGGCTGGGGAAGGGGTGTGAGGAGGACCTGGTGGAGGGGCCGTCTGCTGACTGGCTGGGGGAGGGGTGTGAGGAGGACCTGGTGGAGGGGCCGTCTGCTGACTGGCTGGCCATCTCCTGGGACTGGGAGGTAGAGGGTCCGTCTGCTGACTGGGTGGCCATCTCCTGGGACTGGGAGGGAGAGGGTCCGTCTGCTGATTGGTTGGCCATCTCCTGGGACTGGGAGGGAGAGGGTCCGTCTGCTGATTGGTTGGCCATCTCCTGGGACTGGGAGGTAGAGGGTCCGTCTGCTGACTGGGTGGCCATCTCCTGGGACTGGGAGGGAGAGGGTCCGTGTGCTGACTGGGTGGCCATCTCCTGGGACTGGGAGGTAGAGGGTCCGTCTGCTGATTGGTTGGCCATCTCCTGGGACTGGGAGGGAGAGGGTCAGTCTGCTGACTGGGAGGGAGAGGGTCCGTGTGCTGACTGGGAGGGAGAGGGTCCGTGTGCTGACTGGGAGGGAGAGGGTCCGTGTGCTGACTGGGAGGGAGAGGGTCCGTGTGCTGACTGGGAGGGAGAGGGTCCGTGTGCTGACTGGGAGGGAGAGGGTCCGTGTGCTGACTGGGTGGCCATCTCCTGGGACTGGGAGGGAGAGGGTCCGTCTGCTGATTGGGTGGCCATCTCCTGGGACTGGGAGGTAGAGGGTCCGTCTGCTGATTGGGTGGCCATCTCCTGGGACTGGGAGGTAGAGGGTCCGTCTGCTGACTGGGTGGCCATCTCCTGGGACTGGGAGGGAGAGGGTCCGTGTGCTGATTGGGTGGCCATCTCCTGGGACTGGGAGGCAGAGTGTCCGTGTGCTGATTGGTTGGCCATCTCCTTGGAGCCATCTGAGAGGGAGGGAGACACTTTATTGCCCTCCATCAAGGGTAAAATTAAAATGTATGTATTGGATTGTCAACAATGCAGCACATGAAGTTAGTCAGTGTGATTGACAGGATCAGCGCATCACTGATCTACAAATCATCTCGCATCCCAAATAGATTAGTGATTGTGCCTTGATCAGGCCGATCCTCACCAACAAGCTCAATGTCAGGTAGTTTAGATGTTTTGCACTGTACAAAATGTCTGCCTGAGCGTGATGTCGTGTCTCACCTGTGTGTTGCTGCATGAGGGCCAGTCTCCTCTCTGAGTGTGATGTGTCTGACCTGTGTGTTGCTGCATGAGGGCCAGTCTCCTCTCTGAGTGTGATGTGTCTGACCTGTGTGTTGCTGCATGAGGGCCAGTCTCCTCTCTGAGTGTGATGTTGTGTCTGACCTGTGTGTTGCTGCATGAGGGCCAGTCTCCTCTGAGTGTGATGTGTCTGACCTGTGTGTTGCTGCATGAGGGCCAGTCTCCTCTCTGAGTGTGATGTGTCTGACCTGTGTGTTGCTGCATGAGGGCCAGTCTCCTCTCTGAGTGTGATGTCGTGTCTGACCTGTGTGTTGCTGCATGAGGGCCAGTCTCCTCTCTGAGTGTGATGTGGTGTCTGACCTGTGTGTTGCTGCATGAGGACCAGTCTCCTCTCTGAGTGTGATGTGGTGTCTGACCTGTGTGTTGCTGCATGAGGGCCAGTCTCCTCTCTGAGTGTGTTGTGTCTGACCTGTGTGTTGCTGCATGAGGACCAGTCTCCTCTCTGAGTGTGATGTCGTGTCTCACCTGTGTGTTGCTGCATGAGGGCCAGTCTCCTCTCTGAGTGTGATGTCGTGTCTCACCTGTGTGTTGCTGCATGTGGGCCAGTCTCCTCTCTGAGTGTGATGTTGTGTCTGACCTGTGTGTTGCTGCATGTGGGCCAGTCTCCTCTCTGAGTGTGATGTCGTGTCTCACCTGTGTGTTGCTGCATGAGGGCCAGTCTCCTCTCTGAGTGTGATGTCGTGTCTCACCTGTGTGTTGCTGCATGTGGGCCAGTCTCCTCTCTGAGTGTGATGTCGTGTCTGACCTGTGTGTTGCTGCATGAGGGCCAGTCTCCTCTCTGAGTGTGATGTTGTGTCTGACCTGTGTGTTGCTGCATGAGGGCCAGTCTCCTCTCTGAGTGTGATGTGTCTGACCTGTGTGTTGCTGCATGAGGGCCAGTCTCCTCTCTGAGTGTGATGTGTCTGACCTGTGTGTTGCTGCATGAGGGCCAGTCTCCTCTCTGAGTGTGATGTTGTGTCTGACCTGTGTGTTGCTGCATGAGGGCCAGTCTCCTCTCTGAGTGTGATGTGTCTGACCTGTGTGTTGCTGCATGAGGGCCAGTCTCCTCTCTGAGTGTGATGTTGTGTCTGACCTGTGTGTTGCTGCATGAGGGCCAGTCTCCTCTCTGAGTGTGATGTGTCTGACCTGTGTGTTGCTGCATGAGGGCCAGTCTCCTCTCTGAGTGTGATGTGTCTGACCTGTGTGTTGCTGCATGAGGGCCAGTCTCCTCTCTGAGTGTGATGTTGTGTCTGACTTGTGTGTTGCTGCATGAGGGCCAGTCTCCTCTCTGAGTGTGATGTTGTGTCTGACCTGTGTGTTGCTGCATGAGGGCCAGTCTCCTCTCTGAGTGTGATGTTGTGTCTGACTTGTGTGTTGCTGCATGAGGACCAGTCTCCTCTCTGAGTGTGATGTTGTGTCTGACCTGTGTGTTGCTGCATGAGGGCCAGTCTCCTCTCTGAGTGTGATGTGTCTGACCTGTGTGTTGCTGCATGTGGACCAGTCTCCTCTCTGAGTGTGATGTTGTGTCTGACCTGTGTGTTGCTGCATGAGGGCCAGTCTCCTCTCTGAGTGTGATGTTGTGTCTGACCTGTGTGTTGCTGCATGAGGACCAGTCTCCTCTCTGAGTGTGATGTCGTGTCTGACCTGTGTGTTGCTGCATGAGGACCAGTCTCCTCTCTGAGTGTGATGTTGTGTCTGACCTGTGTGTTGCTGCATGAGGGCCAGTCTCCTCTCTGAGTGTGATGTCGTGTCTGACCTGTGTGTTGCTGCATGAGGGCCAGTCTCCTCTCTGAGTGTGATGTGTCTGACCTGTGTGTTGCTGCATGAGGGCCAGTCTCCTCTCTGAGTGTGATGTTGTGTCTGACCTGTGTGTTGCTGCATGAGGACCAGTCTCCTCTCTGAGTGTGATGTGTCTGACCTGTGTGTTGCTGCATGAGGGCCAGTCTCCTCTCTGAGTGTGATGTGTCTGACCTGTGTGTTGCTGCATGAGGGCCAGTCTCCTCTCTGAGTGTGATGTTGTGTCTGACCTGTGTGTTGCTGCATGAGGGCCAGTCTCCTCTCTGAGTGTGATGTCGTGTCTGACCTGTGTGTTGCTGCATGAGGACCAGTCTCCTCTCTGAGTGTGATGTGTCTGACCTGTGTGTTGCTGCATGAGGACCAGTCTCCTCTCTGAGTGTGATGTCGTGTCTGACCTGTGTGTTGCTGCATGAGGACCAGTCTCCTCTCTGAGTGTGATGTGTCTGACCTGTGTGTTGCTGCATGAGGGCCAGTCTCCTCTCTGAGTGTGATGTTGTGTCTGACCTGTGTGTTGCTGCATGAGGACCAGTCTCCTCTCTGAGTGTGATGTCGTGTCTGACCTGTGTGTTGCTGCATGAGGGCCAGTCTCCTCTCAGTGTGATGTTGTGTCTGACCTGTGTGTTGCTGCATGAGGGCCAGTCTCCTCTCTGAGTGTGATGTTGTGTCTGACCTGTGTGTTGCTGCATGAGGACCAGTCTCCTCTCTGAGTGTGATGTCGTGTCTGACCTGTGTGTTGCTGCATGAGGGCCAGTCTCCTCTCAGTGTGATGTGTCTGACCTGTGTGTTGCTGCATGAGGGCCAGTCTCCTCTCTGAGTGTGATGTGTCTGACCTGTGTGTTGCTGCATGAGGGCCAGTCGCCTCTCTGAGTGTGATGTGTCTGACCTGTGTGTTGCTGCATGAGGGCCAGTCTCCTCTCTGAGTGTGATGTTGTGTCTGACCTGTGTGTTGCTGCATGAGGGCCAGTCTCCTCTCTGAGTGTGATGTGTCTGACCTGTGTTTTGCTGCATGAGGGCCAGTCTCCTCTCTGAGTGTGATGTTGTGTCTGACCTGTGTGTTGCTGCATGAGGACCAGTCTCCTCTCTGAGTGTGATGTGTCTGACCTGTGTGTTGCTGCATGAGGACCAGTCTCCTCTCTGAGTGTGATGTCGTGTCTGACCTGTGTGTTGCTGCATGAGGACCAGTCTCCTCTCTGAGTGTGATGTGTCTGACCTGTGTGTTGCTGCATGAGGGCCAGTCTCCTCTCTGAGTGTGATGTTGTGTCTGACCTGTGTGTTGCTGCATGAGGACCAGTCTCCTCTCTGAGTGTGATGTCGTGTCTGACCTGTGTGTTGCTGCATGAGGGCCAGTCTCCTCTCAGTGTGATGTTGTGTCTGACCTGTGTGTTGCTGCATGAGGGCCAGTCTCCTCTCTGAGTGTGATGTGTCTGACCTGTGTGTTGCTGCATGAGGGCCAGTCTCCTCTCTGAGTGTGATGTTGTGTCTGACCTGTGTGTTGCTGCATGAGGGCCAGTCTCCTCTCTGAGTGTGTTGTGTCTCACCTGTGTGTTGCTGCATGAGGGCCAGTCTCCTCTCTGAGTGTGATGTGTCTGACCTGTGTGTTGCTGCATGAGGGCCAGTCTCCTCTCTGAGTGTGATGTGTCTGACCTGTGTGTTGCTGCATGAGGGCCAGTCTCCTCTCTGAGTGTGATGTGTCTCACCTGTGTGTTGCTGCATGAGGGCCAGTCTCCTCTCTGAGTGTGATGTGTCTGACCTGTGTGTTGCTGCATGAGGGCCAGTCTCCTCTCTGAGTGTGATGTTGTGTCTGACCTGTGTGTTGCTGCATGAGGACCAGTCTCCTCTCTGAGTGTGATGTGTCTGACCTGTGTGTTGCTGCATGAGGGCCAGTCTCCTCTCTGAGTGTGATGTGTCTCACCTGTGTGTTGCTGCATGAGGGCCAGTCTCCTCTCTGAGTGTGATGTGTCTGACCTGTGTGTTGCTGCATGAGGGCCAGTCTCCTCTCTGAGTGTGATGTGTCTGACCTGTGTGTTGCTGCATGAGGGCCAGTCTCCTCTCTGAGTGTGATGTTGTGTCTGACCTGTGTGTTGCTGCATGAGGGCCAGTCTCCTCTCTGAGTGTGATGTCGTGTCTGACCTGTGTGTTGCTGCATGAGGACCAGTCTCCTCTCTGAGTGTGATGTCGTGTCTGACCTGTGTGTTGCTGCATGAGGACCAGTCTCCTCTCTGAGTGTGATGTGTCTGACCTGTGTGTTGCTGCATGAGGGCCAGTCTCCTCTCTGAGTGTGATGTGTCTGACCTGTGTGTTGCTGCATGAGGGCCAGTCGCCTCTCTGAGTGTGATGTGTCTGACCTGTGTGTTGCTGCATGAGGGCCAGTCTCCTCTCTGAGTGTGATGTTGTGTCTGACCTGTGTGTTGCTGCATGAGGGCCAGTCTCCTCTCTGAGTGTGATGTTGTGTCTGACCTGTGTGTTGCTGCATGAAGGCCAGTCTCCTCTCTGAGTGTGATGTTGTGTCTGACCTGTGTGTTGCTGCATGAGGGCCAGTCTCCTCTCTGAGTGTGATGTGTCTGACCTGTGTGTTGCTGCATGAGGGCCAGTCTCCTCTCTGAGTGTGATGTTGTGTCTGACCTGTGTGTTGCTGCATGCGGGCCAGTCTCCTCTCCAAGGCAAGCCGTTTGTTGAGTTCTATACGTCTCTGCTGCTCTTCTGTCAGGGAGGGGGCTGGGGTGGAGTGGACCGGGCCAGCCTGGGAGGACGAGAACAGGGAGGGAGCAGCGGCAGGGGTAGAGGGGACCCGTCCTGGGGGGTCTTCAGGGAAACCTCCGTCTCCAAACGGGTCTGGGTCGTCATGGTTGACGACACGTCCGTCTCTCGACGCCGCGGTGTCGTCCTCACCTGGATCAATGGATGTGCCAGATAAAATACTGAATGCCGAATCTCATTTTGTAAAATCAGTTCATGACTGCTATAAACCAATACAAATCTACTACTACATCAAATCTACCCCTAGACACTACTATTGATCTGGGACTGTGTCATATCTACCTCTAGACACTACTATTGATCTGGGACTGTGTTATATCTACCCCTAGACACTACTATTGATCTGGGACTGTGTCATATCTACCTCTGGACACTACTATTGATCTGGGACTGTGTCCTAACTACCTCTAGACACTACTATTGATCTGGGACTGTGTCCTAACTACCTCTAGACACTACTATTGATCTGGGACTGTGTCATATCTACCTCTAGACACTACTATTGATCTGGGACTGTGTCCTAACTACCTCTAGACACTACTATTGATCTGGGACTGTGTCCTAACTACCTCTAGACACTACTATTGATCTGGGACTGTGTCATATCTACCTCTAGACACTACTATTGATCTGGGACTGTGTTATATCTACCCCTAGACACTACTATTGATCTGGGACTGTGTCATATCTACCTCTAGACACTACTATTGATCTGGGACTGTGTTATATCTACCCCTAGACACTACTATTGATCTGGGACTGTGTCATATCTACCTCTAGACACTACTATTGATCTGGGACTGTGTTATATCTACCCCTAGACACTACTATTGATCTGGGACTGTGTCCTATCTACCTCTAGACACTACTATTGATCTGGGACTGTGTCATATCTACCCCTAGACACTACTATTGATCTGGGACTGTGTCCTATCTACCTCTAGACACTACTATTGATCTGGGACTGTGTCATATCTACCTCTAGACACTACTATTGATCTGGGACTGTGTTATATCTACCCCTAGACACTACTATTGATCTGGGACTGTGTCATATCTACCTCTAGACACTACTATTGATCTGGGACTGTGTTATATCTACCCCTAGACACTACTATTGATCTGGGACTGTGTCATATCTACCTCTAGACACTACTATTGATCTGGGACTGTGTCCTAACTACCTCTAGACACTACTATTGATCTGGGACTGTGTCCTAACTACCTCTAGACACTACTATTGATCTGGGACTGTGTCATATCTACCTCTAGACACTACTATTGATCTGGGACTGTGTTATATCTACCCCTAGACACTACTATTGATCTGGGACTGTGTCATATCTACCTCTAGACACTACTATTGATCTGGGACTGTGTTATATCTACCCCTAGACACTACTATTGATCTGGGACTGTGTCATATCTACCTCTAGACACTACTATTGATCTGGGACTGTGTTATATCTACCCCTAGACACTACTATTGATCTGGGACTGTGTCCTATCTACCTCTAGACACTACTATTGATCTGGGACTGTGTCATATCTACCCCTAGACACTACTATTGATCTGGGACTGTGTCCTATCTACCTCTAGACACTACTATTGATCTGGGACTGTGTCATATCTACCTCTAGACACTACTATTGATCTGGGACTGTGTCATATCTACCTCTAGACACTACTACTACTACTATTGATCTGGGACTGTGTCATATCTACCTCTAGACACTACTATTGATCTGGGACTGTGTCATATCTACCTCTAGACATTACTACTACGATTGATCTGGGACTGTGTCATATCTACCTCTAGACACTACTATTGATCTGGGACTGTGTCCTATCTACCTCTAGACACTACTATTGATCTGGGACTGTGTCCTATCTACCTCTAGACACTACTATTGATCTGGGACTGTGTCATATCTACCCCTAGACACTACTACTACTATTGATCTGGGACTGTGTTATATCTACCTCTAGACACTACTATTGATCTGGGACTGTGTCCTATCTACCTCTAGACACTACTATTGATCTGGGACTGTGTCCTATCTACCTCTAGACACTACTATTGATCTGGGACTGTGTCATATCTACCCCTAGACACTACTACTACTATTGATCTGGGACTGTGTCATATCTACCTCTAGACACTACTATTGATCTGGGACTGTGTCCTATCTACCTCTAGACACTACTATTGATCTGGGACTGTGTCATATCTACCTCTAGACACTACTATTGATCTGGGACTGTGTTATATCTACCTCTAGACACTACTATTGATCTGGGACTGTGTCATATCTACCCCTAGACACTACTATTGATCTGGGACTGTGTCCTATCTACCCCTAGACACTACTATTGATCTGGGACTGTGTCCTATCTACCCCTAGACACTACTATTGATCTGGGACTGTGTCATATCTACCCCTAGACACTACTATTGATCTGGGACTGTGTTATCTCTACCTCTAGACACTACTATTGATCTGGGACTGTGTCATATCTACCTCTAGACACTACTACTACTATTGATCTGGGACTGTGTTATATCTACCCCTAGACACTACTATTGATCTGGGACTGTGTCCTATCTACCTCTAGACACTACTATTGATCTGGGACTGTGTCATATCTACCCCTAGACACCACTATTGATCGGGGACTGTGTCCTATCTACCCCTAGACACTACTATTGATCTGGGACTGTGTCCTATCTACCCCTAGACACTACTATTGATCTGGGACTGTGTCCTATCTACCTCTAGACACTACTATTGATCTGGGACTGTGTTATATCTACCCCTAGACACTACTATTGATCTGGGACTGTGTCATATCTACCCCTAGACACTACTATTGATCTGGGACTGTGTTATCTCTACCTCTAGACACTACTATTGATCTGGGACTGTGTCATATCTACCCCTAGACACTACTATTGATCTGGGACTGTGTTATCTCTACCTCTAGACACTACTATTGATCTGGGACTGTGTCCTATCAACCTCTAGACACTACTATTGATCTGGGACTGTGTCCTATCTACCCCTAGACACTACTATTGATCTGGGACTGTGTCATATCTACCTCTAGACACTACTACTACTACTATTGATCTGGGACTGTGTTATATCTACCCCTAGACACTACTATTGATCTGGGACTGTGTTATATCTACCTCTAGACACTACTATTGATCTGGGACTGTGTCATATCTACCTCTAGACACTACTATTGATCTGGGACTGTGTCCTATCTACCTCTAGACACTACTATTGATCTGGGACTGTGTCCTATCTACCCCTAGACACTACTATTGATCTGGGACTGTGTCCTATCTACCTCTAGACACTACTATTGATCTGGGACTGTGTCCTATCTACCTCTAGACACTACTATTGATCTGGGACTGTGTCCTATCTACCCCTAGACACTACTATTGATCTGGGACTGTGTCCTATCTACCTCTAGACACTACTATTGATCTGGGACTGTGTTATAACTACCTCTAGACACCACTATTGATCTGGGACTGTGTCCTAACTACCCCTAGACACTACTATTGATCTGGGACTGTGTCATATCTACCCCTAGACACTACTATTGATCTGGGACTGTGTCCTATCTACCTCTAGACACCACTATTGATCTGGGACTGTGTCCTATCTACCTCTAGACACTACTATTGATCTGGGACTGTGTCATATCTACCCCTAGACACTACTATTGATCTGGGACTGTGTCATATCTACCCCTAGACACCACTATTGATCGGGGACTGTGTGTGTTAAGTGTCTCAGAGTAGGAGTTCTGATCTCGGATCAGGTCCTCCCTGTAGGTATAATCTTATTCACAGGTTGTGTACAAGGCAAAACTGATCCTAAAATCAGCACTCCCACTGAGTCACTTGACACGTACTGAATCCTTTCTGACACTAAATGTAGTTGGTGGCGTTGTCCTCTCACCGTCGTCTCCTACGAAGTCTTCATGTATCAGCGGCATGTCCAACCGTATTCTCTTCAGACACGTCTGGAAAACAAAACATTCAGACCTTACTGCTTCCACTGACACCACCACACCTCCAGATGTTGGTTAGAACAACAAGGGCCTGTCAGTCTGACCTGGGTGTTGGTTAGAACAACAAGGGCCTGTCAGTCTGACCTGCATGTTGGTTATAACAACAAGGGCCTGTCAGTCTGACCTGCATGTTGGTTATAACAACAAGGGCCTGTCAGTCTGACCTGGGTGTTGTTTAGAACAACAAGGGCCTGTCAGTCTGACCTACGTGTTGGTTATAACAACAAGGGCCTGTCAGTCTGACCTGGGTGTTGGTTAGAACAACAAGGGCCTGTCAGTCTGACCTGGGTGTTGGTTTGAACAACAAGGGCCTGTCAGTCTGACCTGGGTGTTGGTTTGAACAACAAGGGCCTGTCAGTCTGACCTGGGTGTTGATTATAACAACAAGGGCCTGTCAGTTTGACCTGGCTGTTGATTAGAACAACAAGGGCCTGCCAGTCTGACCTGGACTTCTTTCTTGCTGCCCAGCGTCTCCAGTTTGTCTATGAAGTCTTCAAACTGCAGTTTGGGGTACAGCCTGTGAGCCCAGTTCTCCATCCTCTGCATCAGCCCCCGCAAGTCCTCAGCCTGGTGGAAAACACACACACATCAACACCCTTTGGCTGCTGTGGGAGTCAACTGGGTAACCTTTAGCCAAACATCGATGCCTTTCACTTTGAGTGAAAAAAAAACAGACAAAAACAGACCCATCTGCCCAACAGAGACACAACACTTGAATCTGCTGTTAGCCTTTACCTCGTGTCCTTTGCCTTTGAAATGAACGTTGTCAAACAGGGAGCGAAGAGCCGGAAGTCCTCTTTCTGATGTCAGCCTGGAGGAAAACATGTGAACAAAAACACCGGCTATTGAACTTCCACACATCAAACAGCTCTGCAATGTTGCTGCAAAGACAAAGAGAATCAACAATGATTTGATCATCAAAACCTTTGTGTGTGTTTTATTTTTTAAGTCCTTTGGTTGTAACAGAACTGGGACAATATGCCAAAACCAGACATCGATTTTCATGGTCGGGCATAAATGAGCGTTTGGATTAGGAAAGTTCTCTCTCATGACCTGTACAAGCTATAATGTTGAATAATATTATATTTGAACTTACTTTACCGGTTGCGTGCGGTTGGTCCTTTTTTTGCGTGTGGTTGGTCATTTTTTTACATTTGGTTGGTCCTTTTTTTGCGTGCGGTTGGTCCTTTTTTTACATTTGGTTGGTCCTTTTTTTGCGTGCGGTTGGTCCTTTTTTTGTGTGTGGTTGGTCATATTTTTTTATTTTTATATTTGATATTATTTATTGATATTAAACTGATTGTGTCAGAAGGTCGAGTACGGCATTAGTCATGTAAACACCTTACTCCGCTTATCTTAAATCGGCGTGAGGTCATAATTGAAGTAAACCTATGCCAATTAAAACACCTGCCTTTCTGAGCCGTCTTTCAAATGATTAGGACGTGTAAACACCTGAAACCGGCGTCCCAGTGGTGTGTTTGATCTGCACCTGTGCTGACACCAGCCGAGAGCCTCCCTCTTGTTCCAGTGGTGTGTTTGATCTGCCCCTGTGCTGACACCAGCCGAGAGCCTCCCTCTTGTTCCAGTGGTGTGTTTAATCTGCCCCTGTGCTGACACCAGCCGAGAGCCTCCCTTTTGTTCCAGTGGTGTGTTTGATCTGCACCTGTGCTGACACCAGCCGAGAGCCTCCCTCTTGTTCCAGTGGTGTGTTTGATCTGCCCCTGTGCTGACACCAGCCGAGAGCCTCCCTTTTGTTCCAGTGGTGTGTTTGATCTGCACCTGTGCTGACACCAGCCGAGAGCCTCCCTCTTGTTCCAGTGGTGTGTTTGATCTGCCCCTGTGCTGACACCAGCCGAGAGCCTCCCTTTTGTTCCAGTGGTGTGTTTGATCTGCACCTGTGCTGACACCAGCCGAGAGCCCCCCTCTTTAGTGAAGTGAGTTAGGAACAACTGAATATACGGGTTTTTTAGAAATAGTTCTCACGTACAAACTTTATAATGTCCCAACTCAGAATCAAATATGCTTCTCAAAAAAAATAACATGTTTGCTGTGGTATAATGTTAATTTAGACTGGTGCTGTTCTGCATTTATCAGAGAGACGTCAGGGAGCCTTTGACAGACGTCTCCATGGAAACGGGGTTATTAGGAGAAATCTTTTTTACAAAGCATGTAAACATTTTTAAATTGAACCATTATAATTTGACGATCCATAATAAATCACATTATCGTGTGCATGTAACCGTACTCAGTATATCCACAAGAAAGTAGAATTACACAACTGTTCAAATCGCTGGTTGTGCCGTTCATATTTCACCTGATGCATGCAGGAGACACAGGCACACTGGCCCAGCCTGTTGACATGGTTCTGCTACATGCACACTGGCCCAGCCCGTTGACATGGTTCTGCTACATGCACACTGGCCCAGCCTGTTGACATGGTTCTGCTACATGCACACTGGCCCAGCCTGTTGACATGGTTCTGCTACATGCACACTGGCCCAGCCCGTTGACATGGTTCTGCTACATGCACACTGGCCCAGCCCGTTGACATGGTTCTGCTACATGCACACTGGTCCAGCCCGTTGACATGGTTCTGCTACATGCACACTGGTCCAGCCCGTTGACATGGTTCTGCTACATGCACACTGGCCCAGCCCGTTGACATGGTTCTGCTACATGCACACTGGCCCAGCCCGTTGACATGGTTCTGCTACATGCACACTGGCCCAGCCCGTTGACATGGTTCTGCTACATGCACACTGGCCCAGCCCGTTGACATGGTTCTGCTACATGCACACTGGCCCAGCCCGTTGACATGGTTCTGCTACATGCACACTGGCCCAGCCCGTTGACATGGTTCTGCTACATGCACACTGGCCCAGCCCGTTGACATGGTTCTGCTACATGCACACTGGCCCAGCCTGTTGACATGGTTCTGCTACATGCACACTGGCCCAGCCTGTTGACATGGTTCTGCTACATGCACACTGGCCCAGCCTGTTGACATGGTTCTGCTACATGCACACTGGTCCAGCCTGTTGACATGGTTCTGCTACATGCACACTGGTCCAGCCCGTTGACATGGTTCTGCTACATGCACACTGGCCCAGCCCGTTGACATGGTTCTGCTACATGCACACTGGCCCAGCCCGTTGACATGGTTCTGCTACATGCACACTGGCCCAGCCCGTTGACATGGTTCTGCTACATGCACACTGGCCCAGCCCGTTGACATGGTTCTGCTACATGCACACTGGCCCAGCCCGTTGACATGGTTCTGCTACATGCACACTGGCCCAGCCCGTTGACATGGTTCTGCTACATGCACACTGGCCCAGCCCGTTGACATGGTTCTGCTACATGCACACTGGCCCAGCCCGTTGACATGGTTCTGCTACATGCACACTGGCCCAGCCTGTTGACATGATTCTGCTACATGCACACTGGCCCAGCCTGTTGACATGGTTCTGCTACATGCACACTGGCCCAGCCTGTTGACATGGTTCTGCTACATGCACACTGGCCCAGCCTGTTGACATGGTTCTGCTACATGCACACTGGCCCAGCCTGTTGACATGGTTCTGCTACATGCACACTGGCCCAGCCTGTTGACATGGTTCTGCTACATGCACACTGGCCCAGCCTGTTGACATGGTTCTGCTACATGCACACTGGCCCAGCCTGTTGACATGGTTCTGCTACATGCACACTGGCCCAGCCTGTTGACATGGTTCTGCTACATGCACACTGGCCCAGCCTGTTGACATGGTTCTGCTACATGCACACTGGCCCAGCCTGTTGACATGGTTCTGCTACATGCACACTGGCCCAGCCTGTTGACATGGTTCTGCTACATGCACACTGGCCCAGCCTGTTGACATGGTTCTGCTACATGCACACTGGCCCAGCCTGTTGACATGGTTCTGCTACATGCACACTGGCCCAGCCTGTTGACATGGTTCTGCTACATGCACACTGGCCCAGCCTGTTGACATGGTTCTGCTACATGCACACTGGCCCAGCCTGTTGACATGGTTCTGCTACAGGCACACTGGCCCAGCCTGTTCACATGGCTCTGCTACATGCACACTGGTCCAGCCTGTTGACATGGTTCTGCTACATGCACACTGGTCTAGCCTGTTGACATGGTTCTGCTACATGCACACTGGCCCAGCCTGTTCACATGGCTCTGCTACATGCTTCACGTGATAGAAATCTGAACACACTACCAGCGCTTTGATCAGTTGATGTAATTATTAACTTTCCTGTGAAATATATTGTCCCACATTTCTACCATCAAATCGACCAGCCACACAGACAACCGGTAAAGTACGTGACAATATAACTGTATTCAACATTCTGGCCTGTAGAGGTTCCTGATCCAAACGCTCATTTATGACCGTCTCCAGGCTAATACACACGTACCTCTGAGAGTCCAGTTTGGGCTGTGGTCTCTTGACGCCTCTCCTCTTGGCAGCAGGGACTTCGGCCAGCTTGGAGATCTCTCCTCCCTCCTCCCCTGACAACATCAACAGCCATCAATATCTACCCATTATATTGTCTGTGATGTCAGTAAGCAGGAAGTCTCCCAGCTGTGATTATAATAATAATAACAATAATAATAATAATGATGTCTTATCTATATCTACCCATTATATTGTCTGATGTCAATAAGCAGGAAGTCTCCCAGCTGTGATTATAATATTAATAATGATAATAATAATGTCTTATCTATATCTACCCATTATATTGTCTGTGATGTCAGTAAGCAGGAAGTCTCCCAGCTGTGTATATAATAACAATAATAATAACAATAATGATGTCTTATCTATATCTACCCATTATATTGTCTGATGTCAATAAGCAGGAAGTCTCCCAGCTGTGATTATAATAACAATAATGATGTCTTATCTATATCTACCCATTATATTGTCTGATGTCAATAAGCAGGAAGTCTCCCAGCTGTGTATATAATAACAATAATAATAACAATAATGATGTCTTATCTATATCTACCCATTATATTGTCTGTGATGTCAGTAAGCAGGAAGTCTCCCAGCTGTGTATATAATAACAATAATAATAATAATAATAATAATAATGTCTTATCAATATCTACCCATTATATTGTCTGTGATGTCAGTAAGCAGGAAGTCTCCCAGCTGTGTTTATAATAACAATAATGATGTCTTATCTATATCTACCCATTATATTGTCTGTGATGTCAGTAAGCAGGAAGTCTCCCAGCTGTGTATATAATAATAATAATGATGATGATGTCATATCAGTCTACCTGTAGACACACAGGTTTGTGTTGGGTATTGTGTGTCTAGTCTGGTCCCAGATCATCATAAGCATGACAGCAACCATGGCAGTCGGCAAAATAGCACAACCAGATCTGAAACCAGGCTAGGTACTGGTGAGCTCCAGTTGTCATTGTCCTCACCTGTAAAAGGATCTCCTCCCTCTCCTGGTGAGAAGGGAGGGGGGAGAGGAGGAAAGGTCTCGTCATCTGTGTTGTCATAGTCAGGAATGTCAAACAAGCCATTCTCCATCGGATCAACCATGGTTTCTATATCACTGGGCTCCTGCAAGGAAGAAGAGTGGGATTACATTTGACGTTTTATAGTCATTTTCACGAGTACAGTGAAATGCCTTTCTTGACAAACTCTTTTCGCAACAATGCAGTAATACATATATAGCACTATAAAATATATAAAAACACAAGATTTAAGACGGGAAAGAAGGTAAGCTATATATACAGCTACCATAACTTCACCTCGCTCTCCTGTCTCCCCTCTACAGTCGTCGGCCATCGTGGCTCCCCTCTACAGTCGTCGGCCATCGTGCCTCCCCTCTACAGTCGTCGGCCATCGTGCCTCCCCTCTACAGTCGTCGGCCATCGTGCCTCCCCTCTACAGTCGTCGGCCATCGTGCCTCCCCTCTACAGTCGTCGGCCATCGTGCCTCCCCTCTACAGTCGTCGGCCATCGTGCCTCCCCTCTACAGTCGTCGGCCATCGTGCCTCCCCTCTACAGTCGTAGGCCATCGTGCCTCCCCTCTACAGTCGTCGGCCATCGTGCCGCCCCCTACAGTCGTAGGCCATCGTGCCTCCCCTCTACAGTCGTAGGCCATCGTGCCTCCCCTCTACAGTCGTCGGCCATCGTGCCTCCCCTCTACAGTCGTAGGCCATCGTGCCTCCCCTCTACAGTCGTAGGCCATCGTGCCTCCCCTCTACAGTCGTAGGCCATCGTGCCTCCCCTCTACAGTCGTAGGCCATCGTGCCTCCCCTCTACAGTCGTCGCCCATTGTGCCTCCCCTCTACAGTCGTCGCCCATTGTGCCTCCCCTCTACAGTCGTCGCCCATTGTGCCTCCCCTCTACAGTCGTCGCCCATTGTGCCTCCCATCTACAGTCGTCGCCCATTGTGCCTCCCCTCTACAGTCGTCGCCCATTGTAGCTCCCCTCTACAGTCGTCGGCCATTGTGCCTCCCCCTACAATCCCAACGTTGTTTTAATGTTTAGAAAATTGAATAATCGTCACTTGCGATACGTCTTTGGGCTTCTGTCTACAGGTGTGTACTAGCTGTAGTTAGCTACCGTTGTCCCCGTCGCTTCCTTCTTCTGTGGGATTTATCGGCATCCAACGTTATGGTGTATTACTGACACCTACTGTACTGGAGAGCCTCTGCCTACCAGAGTCATAGCTTTAAAATGGACAAATAGAAGAACAAACAGGGATTCCTGCAGCAGTTTTGAACAGCTCTACAGCTATGGGTGCCTCTATCCGATTAACCTACACACAGGTGTTGGAGCATGGTATATGGCTAATTAGCACAGGTTGTTGCCTCGTCTTCCGTAAACAAGCGCTGTAACATGGAGAAATTGCCGTGTGGGGAACACTAACAGGGCACGTATCAACTACATTGTGACACATATTTATCGCTGATATGACAGATAAGGTCCTTTATATTCTTCCAAAACAGCGACGCGTGTTAAATGTTCAGACAGAGCGTTGGGATCGTAAAACTCCCTCCTTGTAGAAAACGCCTTCGTCCAATGACTTATGTACAAGCATTTCGATACACTCGCATTTCGCTACACTCGCATTAACATCTGCTAACCATGTGTATGTGACAAATAAAATTTGATTTTGATTTATGTGTAATGTATTGGAACAGGACTAAGATACATGTTGTAACACTGTCTTCTGCACCGGACTTACAGCCAGTGTCATTCTTGAGTTTTACTAGCGAATGTTAGCTAATAACTTACCGACTGGTTGGCTCACATTATATGACCTAACTTAGCCAAGGTAGCTAACTAGGTGCAATATTAGCTACACACATCAAAGTGTGAGGAATCAACGTTGACAACGCATATAAACAGACAGTCGTAACCCGAATAAAAACCCAGACTTCTAGATAGATTGGCTAGCAGCTAACTTAATTTATCCAGCTTTCATGAGTAACCTACTGTAGATATAGTGTAGTAGTTCGTTACCGCGCTATGCTAACCTGCTAGCTAGTTGTTGTTGTTTGTTGCGGGGAAACTGATAAGATTCAACAAATTAACCGAAATCCCATCAATGTGATGCGGGAAATATATCATAAAACAGTGTCGTCGTTAGTATGTGGAGAATAACTGTAGCCGGGGCACTTTACCTGGCAAATAAACAGTTGCTATTCCAGCGGCTCCTGTGTTATTTTCGTTCGTCCACTTCTTGTCTTCTGCCGGGTTTTTTACAATGAACCAATCAACTGTTTGCTTCCTTGTACCAAGAGCCAATCATGTGTCGTCAAAACTATCCGTTCGTGTTGGGAATAGAAACGTTTTTTTTTTGGTTACACTGCCCTCTTCTGTAAATGTCTGGAATGTTATGTAAGTGACTGTTTTGTTGATTTCCACCTTATTAGACATAGCTACCAAAGTAACTGCTTTTAACAAACTGTTGGCCTATTCTAACTGTTTTGTTTCAATCAAAGCATACATTTTACCTAGTGGCGTGCCACATGAGAGAAATGCGACCATTCGCACAATCAACCTGAAATTACGTGATGTTTTTTTTGTCTTGGAGTAGCGGTATACTACGCTATTATATTCAATTCTGTTAATTAGAATAATAATTACGGAGAAGCTGCATTTCCCGAATTCTCTGGAACCCTCGTCCCAATAGCAACATATCTGAGCTTCTGCCGTGCAGAATTATCTACATTACACACCTTCTCTGATCTACAGAGAATTACAGGCTACTCTGGTGAATGATGTTGTTTAATAAAGTCAGATCAAATAACACATGGTCAAAGGTTACCCTCCTCGCTCCTTCGTATTCAAAAGTAACAGTCGGTATCTTGTGTGGCCACCAGCCGCATTAAGTACTGTTGTGCATCTCCTCCTCGTGGACTGCACCAGATTTACCCGTTTTTGATGTGAGATGTTACCCCACCAAGGCACCTGCAAGTTCCCAGACATTTCTGGGGGGAATGGCCCTAGCCCTCACCCTCTGGTCCAACAGGTCCCAGGCATGCTCAATGGGACTGAGATCTGGGATTTTCGCTAGCCATGGCAGAACACTGACATTCCTGTCTTGCAGGAAATCACGCACAGAACAAGCTGTATGGCTGGTGGCATTGTCATGCTAGAGGGTCATGTCAGGATGAGCCTGCAGGAAGGGTACCACATGAGGGAGGAGGATGTCTTCCCTGTAACGCACAGCATTGAGATTGCCTGCAATGACAACAAGCTCAGTCCAATGATGCTGTGAGACACCGCCCCAGACCATGATGGACCCTCCACCTCCAAATCGATCCCGCTCCAGAGTACAGGCCTCGGTGTAACGCTCATTCCTTCGACGATAAACACCAATCCTACCACCACTGGTGAGACAAAACCGCGCCTCGTCAGTGAAGAGTGCTGTCTTGGGCGTCTCACAGTACGGACATTGCAATTTATTGCCCTGGCCACATCTGTAGTCCTCATGCATCCTTGCAGCATGCTTAAGGCACGTTCACACACATGAGCAGGGACTCTGGGCATCTTTCTTTTGGTGTTTTTCAGAGTCAGTAGAAAGGCCTCTTTAGTGTCCTAAGATTTCATAACTGTGACCTTAATTGCCTACTGTCTGTATGCTTTTAGTGTCTTAACGACCGTTCCACAGGTGCATGTTCATTCATTGTTTATGGTTCGTTGAACAAGCCTGGGAAACGGTGTTTAAACATTTACATTTACATTTAAGTCATTTAGCAGACGCTCTTATCCAGAGCGACTTACAAATTGGTGAATTCATAAACCCTTTACAATGACCATCTGTGAAGTTATTTGGATTTTTACAAATTATCTTTGAAAGACAGGGTCCTGAAAAAGGGACGTTTCTTTTTGTGTTAAGTTAACATACCTGAGAGAAGCCGACCAATTTTACCCGACAGAAATGTGTCACCTGCTCTTGCTTTCCATGCCTTGTTCTTTTCTAACTTTCACTATGAATGTTTTCCGATAAAACAGGGGTTTTGAAACTTTGTCCCCTCATAAACGTTATGTGGGCAAATGAATTCAGATCAATACTGTCTGTTTACAGGTTTACACATGTACTTGCTTAATGAAATCTGGAAATCAGATTACAATAAGATCTTTTATATTATTATGCTGGAAGACTATGTTATCCTGCTGAGCAAAACGCCTCGTCTTAAGGTTTCAATCCAAACTATAGTGTAGATACTGTATAGCCTATTATATAAGACTCTCTTCTACTGAATTCTCTCTACAACACCTACAGCCTTTAAGCAGTCAAACAGTTCCAACACAGGTTGTACAATCTTCATTGCAATTTAATTAGATTTTCAAGATACACATAATAATGCATGCTAACACTTTATTAACATGGAATAGCTATCGTTCCATTTTAAAATGTGTCCGGTGTCCAGGTTTGTATCTGTTGCAATATGTATATAAAATAGGTGAACTGTGTGTAATAAAAAATACAGCTATCATTGTCCACGCAGCAGGAACATGAGGAAGACAGCAGTGTTCTAGAAGCATCCACGCAGCAGGAACATGAGGAAGACAGCAGTGTTCTAGAAGCATCCAGGCAGCAGTAACATAAGGAAGACAGCAGTGTTCTAGAAGCGTCCATGCAGCAGGAACATGAGGAAGACAGCAGTGTTCTAGAAGCATCCACGCAGCAGGAACCTGAGGAAGACAGCAGTGTTCTAGAAGCGTCCACGCAGCAGTAACATGAGGAAGACAGCAGTGTTCTAGAAGCATCCACGCAGCAGGAACATGAGGAAGACAGCAGTGTTCTAGAAGCATCCAGGCAGCAGTAACATAAGGAAGACAGCAGTGTTCTAGAAGCGTCCATGCAGCAGGAACATGAGGAAGACAGCAGTGTTCTAGAAGCATCCACGCAGCAGGAACCTGAGGAAGACAGCAGTGTTCTAGAAGCGTCCACGCAGCAGTAACATGAGGAAGACAGCAGTGTTCTAGAAGCATCCACGCAGCAGGAACCTGAGGAAGACAGCAGTGTTCTAGAAGCGTCCACGCAGCAGTAACATGAGGAAGACAGCAGTGTTCTAGAAGCGTCCAGGCAGCAGGAACATGAGGAAGACAGCAGTGTTCTAGAAGCGTCCAGGCAGCAGGAACATGAGGAAGACAGCAGTGTTCTAGAAGCGTCCACGCAGCAGTAACATAAGGAAGACAGCAGTTTTCTAGAAGCGTCCAGGCAGCAGGAACATGAGGAAGACAGCAGTGTTCTAGAAGCGTCCACGCAGCAGGAACATGAGGAAGACAGCAGTGTTCTAGAAGCGTCTACGCAGCAGGAACATGAGGAAGACAGCAGTGTTCTAGAAGCGTCCACACAGCAGGAACATGAGGAAGGCAGTGGTGTTCTAGAAGCGTCCACGCAGCAGGAACATGAGGAAGGCAGTGGTGTTCTAGAAGCGTCCACGCAGCAGGAACATGAGGAAGACAGCGGTGTTCTAGAAGCGTCCAGGCAGCAGGAACATGAGGAAGACAGCGGTGTTCTAGAAGCGTCCACGCAGCAGGAACATGAGGAAGACAGCGGCCAGGAGAATACAGAGAGTACACACTGTCGGAACCACGATCTCTGTTACCATCTCCATGTGGCTGGTCAACGGATCTGAAATAATCATTGAACACAATAAATAAATTAAATGTTTTTATAAAACCCTTACAGTAACCCGGTCTACACCCTAAACAGCAAACAGAGGCTCCATTTTTTTTTTATAATAACACATAGATGACTACACCACTTTGCACTACTAGCAGAAATGTACTCAGCGGCAAATAGCGAATAGTGCTAAATGAAACACAACTCAAATTCAACACTTTACATGATTTGAAAAGTATTTGGTGAATGTATTTCCTACCCAGGTCTGCTACACACCAGTCAGTCAACAAAAGAAGTGAGGAAGTCCTACGTAGGCCTACCTAAACTTCATCATGCACTGGCCAAACCTTTGGCATCCCTGCCTGTTCCTTACTGTCCTGCTGGGACTTTCTTCTAGCTGGAGGAGCAAACAAAGAAGAGTCCTGTTAGAGAATGTCTTCCCATGTAGTTTTGTAGTTCAACTATTTGTAGTTCAACTGTTTGTAGTTCAACTATTTGTAGTTCAACTATTTGTAGTTCAACTATTTGTAGTTCAACTATTTGTAGCTCAACTATTTGTAGTTCAACTATTTGTAGCTCAACTATTTGTAGTTCAACTAATTGTAGTTCAACTATTTGTAGCTGAACTATTTGTAGTTCAACTATTTGTAGTTCAACTATTTGTAGTTCAACTATTTGTTGAAAAGTGCCAATTAGAGCCAGAATGTTCCTTTGTTTGCCCTGGCAGCCAGATTCAGCCCGATGTCCCTGCACTCTGAAGTTGTTGGAGCTGACTGACATACATTGTGTAAAATATTAAAAAATATATATTTAAAGTTTTAAAGTATGTGCTTGATTTAGGTTGGAGTTTGCATTTTTGGGACTATTCTATTGAGTCCGTTGTACTGGGGCTTACTAAATCAAGTCAATCGCAGCTCAAGTATTGGAAAGTCTTTGCCATGATGTCTTTGAGCCAGGTGTCTGGTGGTGTTGGGGTTCGGTGGTGTTGGGGTCTGTCTGTGTTGGGGTCTGGTGGTGTTGGGGTCTTGTGGTGTTGGGGTCTGTCTGTGTTGGGGTCTGGTGGTGTTGGGGTCTGGTGGTGTTGGGGTCTGTCAGTGTTGGGGTCTGGTGCTGTTGGGGTCTGGTGGTGTTGGGGTTTGGTGGTGTTTGGGTCTGTCAGTGTTGGGGTTTGGTGGTGTTGGGGTCTGGTGGTGTTGGGGTTTGGTGGTGTTGGGGTCTGGTGGTGTTGGGGTCTAGTGGTGTTACGGTCTGGTGGTGTTACGGTCTGGTGGTGTTACGGTCTGGTGGTGTTGGGGTCTGGTGGTGTTGGGGTCTGGTGGTGTTGGGGTCTGGTGGTGTTGGGGTCTAGTGGTGTTGGGGTCTGGTGGTGTTGGGGTTTGGTGGTGTTGGGGTCTGGTTGTGTTGGGGTTTGGTGTTGTTGGGGTTTGGTGGTGTTGGGGTTTGGTGGTGTTGGGGTCTGGTGGTGTTACGGTCTGGTGGTGTTGGGGTGTAGTGGTGTTGGGGTCTGTCAGTGTTGGGGTCTGTCAGTGTTGGGGTCTAGCGGTGTTACGGTCTGGTGGTGTTGGGGTCTGGTGGTGTTGGGTTCTGGTGGTGTTGGGGTCTAGTGGTGTTGGGGTCTGGTGGTGTTGGGGTCTGGTGGTGTTGGAGTCTAGCGGTGTTACGGTCTGGTGGTGTTGGGGTCTAGTGGTGTCGGGGTCTGGTGGTGTTGGGGTTTGGTGGTGTTGGGGTCTAGTGGTGTCGGGGTCTGGTGGTGTTGGGGTTTGGTGGTGTCGGGGTCTGGTGGTGTTGGGGTCTAGTGGTGTTGGGGTCTGGTGGTGTCGGGGTCTGGTGGTGTTGGGGTCTGGTGGTGTTGGGGTCTGGTGGTGTTGGGGTCTAGTGGTGTTGGGGTCTGGTGGTGTTGGGGTCTGGTGGTGTTGGGGTCTGGTGGTGTTGGGGTCTGTCAGTGTTGGGGTCTGGTGCTGTTGGGGTCTGTCTGTGTTGGGGTCTGGTGGTGTTGGGGTTTGGTGGTGTTGGGGTCTGGTGGTGTTACGGTTTGGTGGTGTTACAGTCTGGTGGTGTTGGGGTCTGGTGGTGTTGGGGTCTGGTGGTGTTACGGTCTGGTGGTGTTGGGGTCTGGTGGTGTTGGGGTCTGGTGGTGTTGGGGTTTGGTGGTGTTGGGGGTCTGGTGGTGTTGGGGGTCTGGTGGTGTCGGGGTCTGGTGGTGTTGTGGTTTGGGTTTGGTGGTGTTGGGGTCTGGTGGTGTTACGGTCTGGTGGTGTTGGGGTTTGGTGGTGTTGGAGGTCTGGTGGTGTTACGGTCTGGTGGTGTTGGGGTCTGTCTGTGTTGGGGTCTGGTGGTGTTGGGGTTTGGTGGTGTTGGGGTCTGGTGGTGTTACGGTCTGGTGGTGTTGGGGTCTGGTGGTGTTACGGTCTGGTGGTGTGGGGGTCTGGTGGTGTTGGGGTCTGGTGCTGTTGGGGTCTGTCTGTGTTGGGGTCTGGTGGTGTTGGGGTCTGGTGGTGTTGGGGTTTGGTGGTGTCGGGGTCTGGTGGTGTTGGGGTCTGGTGCTGTTGGGGTCTGTCTGTGTTGGGGTCTGGTGGTGTTGGGGTTTGGTGGTGTTGGGGTCTGGTGGTGTTACGGTCTGGTGGTGTTGGGGGTCTGGTGGTGTTACGGTCTGGTGGTGTTGGGGTCTGGTGGTGTTGGGGTCTGGTGGTGTTACGGTCTGGTGGTGTTACGGTCTGGTGGTGTTGGGGGTCTGGTGGTGTTGGGGTCTAGTGGTGTTGGGGTCTAGTGGTGTTACGGTCTGGTGGTGTTGGGGTCTGGTGGTGTTACGGTCTGGTGGTGTTGGGGTCTGGTGGTGTTACGGTCTGGTGGTGTTGGGGTCTGGTGGTGTTGGGGTTTGGTGGTGTTGGGGGTCTGGTGGTGTTACGGTCTGGTGGTGTTGGGGTTTGGTGGTGTTGGGGTCTGGTGGTGTTACGGTCTGGTGGTGTTGGGGTCTGTCTGTGTTGGGGTCTGGTGGTGTTGGGGTTTGGTGGTGTTGGGGTCTGGTGGTGTTACGGTCTGGTGGTGTTGGGGTCTGGTGGTGTTGGGGTTTGGTGGTGTTGGGGTTTGGTGGTGTTGGGGTCTGGTGGTGTTACGGTCTGGTGGTGTTGGGGTTTGGTGGTGTTGGGGTCTAGTGGTGTTACGGTCTGGTGGTGTTGGGGTTTGGTGGTGTTGGGGTCTGGTGGTGTTACGGTCTGGTGGTGTTGGGGTCTGGTGGTGTTGGGGTTTGGTGGTGTTGGGGTCTGGTGGTGTTACGGTCTGGTGGTGTTACGGTCTGGTGGTGTTACGGTCTGGTGGTGTTGGGGTCTGGTGGTGTTGGGGTCTGGTGGTGTTACGGTCTGGTGGTGTTACGGTCTGGTGGTGTTACGGTCTGGTGGTGTTGGGGTCTGGTGGTGTTGGGGTCTGGTGGTGTTACGGTCTGGTGGTGTTGGGGTTTGGTGGTGTTGGGGTCTGGTGGTGTTACGGTCTGGTGGTGTTACGGTCTGGTGGTGTTACGGTCTGGTGGTGTTGGGGTCTGGTGGTGTTGGGGTCTGGTGGTGTTACGGTCTGGTGGTGTTGGGGTCTGGTGGTGTTACGGTCTGGTGGTGTTGGGGTCTGGTGGTGTTGGGGTTTGGTGGTGTTGGGGTCTGGTGGTGTTACGGTCTGGTGGTGTTACGGTCTGGTGGTGTTACGGTCTGGTGGTGTTGGGGTCTGGTGGTGTTGGGGTCTGGTGGTGTTACGGTCTGGTGGTGTTACGGTCTGGTGGTGTTACGGTCTGGTGGTGTTGGGGTCTGGTGGTGTTGGGGTCTGGTGGTGTTACGGTCTGGTGGTGTTGAGGTGTAGTGTAGCCTTCTGTACTGACCTGCTGCTAGAAGCTGGTTACTGGAGGAGCACGTCTCTGTGGCTTTCCTTCTCCAGCTCTCCACCTGTAGAGACCATCAAAATGCATGTATTAATTAACCAACCAACCAATCAATCAATCAATATGTATTAATACAAGCCTTTAAAAAAAAGTCTGTCACAAAACAGCACAGTGGAAAACTTTGAAGAAAACTTAAACGGTTCTGAACCGTTTATAGAATAGGCCTATAGCAGGTGTCTGTGACTGACTGTACCTCTCTCTGGTTGGGGAATCCATTCGAGCTGATGATGCGTTTGTAGTACTGAACAGAGGCTTTTGGGTAACGTGGTTTATTCTTGTTGAGGAAGTCCACGTAGAACAGGCCAAACCTCTCAGAGAAGCCTTCGTCCCACTCAAACTTGTCCAGCAGCGACCAGGCTGTGTAACCCTTCACGTTCACGCCGTCCTTAAGGGCTGCCGTGTGGAGAAAAGACCACCAGAGGGTGCTGTAGGAGTTCACTTGCCCAGTATCAATAGAGTAGACAGTGAAACAAACTTCAAACACTCTCAAAACACCTGTTTTGTCCTAAAATGATGCCAGTTCACTAAAACAATTACTTGTTATAAAGAAAAGTTAACGTTTTACTAAACCTCTATAGTATTAGATTATTTTCTCTACTAAACCTTTCGTCAAGGTAATATTCAGAGGTTATTATTTCCTCTGATAGATCGGTTCCTCACCCTTGAGCATCTCATTGATGTAATCCTTGAAGTACTGCATCCTCCAATCATCACACAGGTCTGTGCACCTCTGCACCTTCTCTGACACCCCGTTCTCTGTCACGTAGATCATGGGGTTCCCATACTGGGTCTAGTGGAGAGACAGGGTGGGGAGACAGGGAGACAGGGTGGGGAGACAGGGTGGGGAGGCAGGGTGGGGAGACAGGGTGGGGAGGCAGGGAGACAGGGTGGGGAGACAGGGTGGGGAGGCAGGGTGGGGAGGCAGGGTGGGGAGGCAGGGAGACAGGGTGGGGAGACAGGGTGGGGAGGCAGGGAGACAGGGTGGGGAGACAGGGAGACAGGGTGGGGAGACAGGGTGGGGAGGCAGGGAGACAGGGTGGGGAGACAGGGTGGGGAGGCAGGGAGACAGGGTGGGGAGACAGGGAGACAGGGTGGGGAGACAGGGTGGGGAGACAGGGAGACGGGGTGGGAGGCAGGGAGACAGGGTTGTGAGGAGACAGGGTGGTGAGACAGAGAGACGGGGTGGGGAGGCAGGGAGACAGAGTCGTGAGGAGACAGGGTGGTGAGACAGGGAGACGGGGTGGGGAGGAGAGGCAGGGAGACAGGGCCGTGAGGAGACAGGGTGGTGAGACAGGGAGATGGGGTGGGGGTGGGAGCCAGGGAGATGGGGTGGGGAGGCAGGGAGACGGGGTGGGGAGATGGGGAGGCAGGGAGACGGGGTGGGGAGGCAGGGTGGTGGGACAGGGAGACGGGGTGGGGTGGGAGCCAGGGAGACGGGGTGGGGAGGCAGGGAGACGGGGTGGGGAGGCAGGGAGATGGGATGGGGAGGCAGGGTGGTGGGACAGGGAGACGGGGTGGGGAGATGGGGTGGGGTGGCAGGGAGACAGGGTCATGAGGAGACAGGGAGACGGGGTGGGGAGGCAGGGAGACGGGGTGGGGAGGCAGGGTGGTGGGACAGGGAGACGGGGTGGGGGGTGGGGTGGGGTGGGAGCCAGGGAGACGGGGTGGGGGGTGGGGTGGGGTGGGAGCCAGGGAGACGGGGTGGGGAGGCAGGGTGGTGGGACAGGGAGACGGGGTGGGGGGTGGGGTGGGAGCCAGGGAGACGGGGTGGGGAGGCAGGGTGGTGGGACAGGGAGACGTTGTGGGGAGGCAGGGAGACGGGGTGGGGAGGCAGGGTGGTGGGACAGGGAGACAGAGAGACAGGATGGTGAGGCAGGGGGGGACAGGAAGACGTGGTAGGGAGATGGGTTGATGAGACAGGGTGGGGAGACGGGGTTTGGAAACAGGGAGATGGGGAGATGGGGTGGTGAGACAGGGAGACGGGGTGGGGAGACAGGGAGACGGGGTGGTGAAACAGGGTGTTGAGACAGGGAGACGGGGTGGTGAAACAGGGTGTTGAGACAGGGAGATGGGGTGGGGAGACAGGGAGACGGGGTGGGGAGACAGGGAGACGGGGTGGTGAAACAGGGTGTTGAGACAGGGTGATGGGGTGGGGAGACAGGGAGACGGGGTGGTGAGACAGGGAGATGGGGTGGGGAGACAGGGAGACGGGGTGGTGAAACAGGGTGTTGAGACAGGGAGACGGGGTGGGGAGACAGGGTGTTGAGACAGGGAGACAGAGAGACAGGATGGTGAGGCGGGGGGGGGAGACAGGAAGACGTGGTAGGGAGATGGGTTGATGAGACAGGGTGGGGAGACGGGGTTTGGAAACAGGGAGATGGGGAGATGGGGTGGTGAGACAGGGAGACGGGGTGGGGAGACAGGGAGACGGGGTGGTGAAACAGGGTGTTGAGACAGGGAGACGGGGTGGGGAGACAGGGAGACGGGGTGGTGAAACAGGGTGTTGAGACAGGGAGATGGGGTGGGGAGACAGGGAGACGGGGTGGTGAAACAGGGTGTTGAGACAGGGAGATGGGGTGGGGAGACAGGGAGACGGGGTGGTGAAACAGGGTGTTGAGACAGGGAGATGGGGTGGGGAGACAGGGAGACGGGGTGGTGAGACGGGGTGAGGAGATAGGGAGAGGGGGAGACAAACACATCAAATACATCATATATTTAACCCAAGTCTGGCAGGTAGGACCTGCCCACACTAACAGTAGTGTATTATACCTTGACGAAGTTGAGCAGGCGTCTGAATCCCCAGGGGACAGAGTAGAGCCACTCTGAGCCGGGGTCGGGCCAGCGAGGGTCCACCAACTCCACCAGGTCACGGTCGGTGAAGTAGCTGTTCCCACGGCCAGACGGGTAGTTCTTCTGGGTGATATAGCGCGTGGTGAAGTGGCCAATACCCAGGAAGTCACAGGTGCCCTTGATGTAACTCTTCTCCTGGGAGGAGAAGACGGGGAGACGGGAGGTTCCTAGACCCTGCTGGGCACTCTTCCTACCTGGAGACCAGAGAGAGAGAGAGACCAGATTACACTATGACCGTTGACCTCTAACCCTGACATTGGGAGGAGAAGACGGGGAGACGGGAGGTTCCTAGACCCTGCTGGGCACTCTTCCTACCTGGAGACCAGAGAGAGAGAGAGACCAGATTACACTATGACCGTTGACCTCTAACCCTGACATTGGGAGGAGAAGACGGGGAGACGGGAGGTTCCTAGACCCTGCTGGGCACTCTTCCTACCTGGAGACCAGAGAGAGAGAGAGACCAGATTACACTATGACCGTTGACCTCTACCCCTGACATTGGGAGGAGAGACGGGGAGACGGGAGGTTCCTAGACCCTGCTGGGCACTCTTCCTACCTGGAGACCAGAGAGAGAGAGACCAGATTACACTATGACCGTTGACCTCTAACCCTGACATTGGGAGGAGAAGACGGGGAGACGGGAGGTTCCTAGACCCTGCTGGGCACTCTTCCTACCTGGAGACCAGAGAGAGAGAGAGACCAGATTACACTATGACCGTTGACCTCTAACCCTGACATTGGGAGGAGAGACGGGGAGACGGGAGGTTCCTAGACCCTGCTGGGCACTCTTCCTACCTGGAGACCAGAGAGAGAGAGAGACCAGATTACACTATGACCGTTGACCTCTAACCCTGACATTGGGAGGAGAGACGGGGAGACGGGAGCTACCCAGACCCTGCTGGGCACTCTTCCTACCTGGAGACCAGAGAGAGAGAGAGACCAGATTACACTATGACCGTTGACCTCTAACCCTGACATTGGGAGGTGAGACGGGGAGACGGGAGCTACCCAGACCCTGCTGGACACTCATCTTGTCTGTGTGGAAAGAGACATCAGGTCCAGCACAAGCATTTCGCTACACTCGCATTAACATCCGCTAACCATGTGTATGTGACAAATAACATTTGATTTGATTTGATTTCTATGTCCTGTTACATATTGGCAGGGATTTTGGACACTGGCCAACCAGGCAAGTACACTCAGAAAAAAATCTAGAACCTAAAATGGTTCTTTGGCTGTTCCCATATGAGACCTCTTTGAAGAACCCTTTTGGGTTCCATGTAAAACCCGTTCCACAAAGGGTTCTACATGGAACCCAAAAGAGTTCTACCTGGAACCAAAAAGGGGTCTCCTATGGGGACAGCTGTTTAACCCTTTTGGAGTGTAAACCACCATTTTTTTCACATCCCGTGTCTATAATCTGTGCCATTAAATATTTAAAAAGACAGCCGGCGGACGAATTGGGTACATTTTCTACTAGTCTGGTCTGAACAGTACTAGCCTCAGGCTAGGTGGCTAATTGGGTACATTTTCTACTAGTCTGGTCTGAACAGTACTAGCCTCAGGCTAGGTGGCTAATTGGGTACATGTTCTACTAGCCTGGTCTGAGCAGTACTAGCCTCAGTCTAGCGGGCTAGTTGGGTACATTTTCTACTAGTCTGGTCTGAACAGTACTAGCCTCAGGCTAGTGGGCTAGTTGGGTATATTTTCTACTAACCTGGTCTGAACAGTACTAGCCTCAGGCTAGTTGGCTAGTTGGGTATATTTTCTACTAACCTGGTCTGAGCAGTACTAGCCTCAGCCTAGCGGGCTAGTTGGGTATATTTTCTACTAGTCTGGTCTGAACAGTACTAGCCTCAGGCTAG
>NW_026999770.1:0-9706 GCF_036934945.1 Oncorhynchus masou masou
AGCGAGAGGGAGAGAGACTGAAGAGAGAGAGAGAGAGACTGAAAAGAGAGAGAGCGAGAGGGAGAGAGACTGAAGAGAGAGAGAGAGAGAGAGAGACTGAAAAGAGAGAGAGAAAGAGAGAGGTGGAGAGCGAGAGCGAGGTTCCGTAATTCTGAGAGGGGGTTGTATCCACATCATTATTAGACATGAGACGGCAACGGGAAGAGAAAGGTTCCTGGGGATTCATGTCAAACAGAGAGCCCATTAGGATGTCACAGAGCGTGTGTCACGCTCAAATAGCTCCCCCAGCGTCACACTACCACAGCAGACAAAAAAGAGCCCATGTCTGTCTGTCTACCCCTCAGTCTGTCTGTCTACCCCTCAGCCTGTCTGTCTACCCCTCAGCCTGTCTGTCTACCCCTCAGCCTGTCTGTCTACCCCTCAGCCAGCCTGTCTACCCCTCAGCCTGTCTGTCTACCCCTCAGCCTGTCTGTCTCACCCCTCAGCCTGTCTGTCTACCCCTCAGCCTGTCTGTCTACCCCTCAGTCTGTCTGTCTCACCCCTCAGCCTGTCCGTCTACCCTCAGCCTGTCTGTCTACCCTCAGCCTGTCTGTCTACCCCTCAGCCAGCCTGTCTGTCTACCCCTCAGCCTGTCTGTCTACCCTTCAGCCTGGCTGTCTACCCCTCAGCCTGTCTGTCTACCCCTCAGCCAGCCTGTCTACCCTCAGCCTGTCTGTCTACCCCTCAGCCTGTCTGTCTACCCCTCAGCCAGCCTGTCTGTCTACCCCTCAGCCTGTCTTTCTACCCCTCAGCCTGTCTGTCTACCCCTCAGCCTGTCTGTCTACCCCTCAGCCTGTCTGTCTACCCCTCAGCCAGCCTGTCTGTCTACCCCTCAGCCTGTCTGTCTTACCCCTCAGCCTGTCTGTCTACCCCTCAGCCTGTCTGTCTACCCCTCAGCCTGTCTGTCTACCCCTCAGCCTGTCTGTCTACCCCTCAGCCTGTCTGTCTACCCTCAGCCTGTCTGTCTACCCTCAGCCAGCCTGTCTACCCTTCAGCCTGTCTGTCTACCCCTCAGCCTGTCTGTCTACCCCTCCCAGCCTGTCTGTCTACCCTTCAGCCTGTCTGTCTACCCCTCAGCCTGTCTGTCTACCCCTCAGCCTGTCTGTCTACCCCTCAGCCTGTCTGTCTACCCCTCAGTCTGTCTGTCTACCCCTCAGCCTGTCTGTCTACCCTCAGCCTGTCTGTCTACCCCTCAGCCTGTCTGTCTACCCCTCAGCCTGTCTGTCTACCCCTCAGCCTGTCTGTCTACCCCTCAGCCAGCCTGTCTACCCTCAGCCTGTCTGTCTACCCCTCAGTCTGTCTGTCTACCCTCAGCCTGTCTGTCTACCCCTCAGCCTGTCTGTCTACCCCTCAGCCTGTCTGTCTACCCTCAGCCTGTCTGTCTACCCCTCAGCCTGTCTGTCTACCCCTCAGCCTGTCTGTCTACCCCTCAGCCTGTCTGTCTACCCATCTGTCTGTATGTCTGCCCGTCTGTCTGTCCATCTGTCTGAAAGACTCATTCAGAATGTCTATTTTTATCTGTCAGTCAGTCTGTCTGCCCACCTCCCTCTCTCTCCATCTATCCATCCGTCTGTCCGTCTGTCTGCCCCTCAGCCTGTCTGTCTGTCTGTCTGAAGGACTCAGTCATTCAGGGAGAATAAAGCCTCATCTTCAGATCCACTCAGATGACTGGCTCATGAAATATGGATCTGTCTCTCTGTGGGGATTTCTCCAAACTGATCCTATACCAGGCACAATTAAGACAAATTATAAAAACACACCAGCCTCACTGCAAACTGCAGTTCACAAGGGTTTGGTGTGTGTGTGTGTGTTTGTCTTTGTCATTGTGTGTGTGTGTTGGCTCCAAGGCAGTAGATAACTGTAAACAAACCCATGTTATTGTTAATTTATTTTAGCAGTCAACTCAGCTTATCCAAAAAATTACAACCCAATACATTTCCATTTCAACCCTGAACCCTGAACCCTGAACCCAGCCACGTAACAGCAGTTCAATATAGACTCCAGGACCACTGAACACTGAACCCTGACCCCTGAACCCTGACCCCTGAACCCAGCCATGTAACAGCAGTTCAATATAGACTCCAGGATCCCTGAACCCTGACCCCTGAACCCTGACCCCTGAACCCAGCCATGTAACAGCAGTTCAATATAGACTCCAGGACCACTGAACACTGACCCCTGAACCCAGCCATGTAACAGCAGTTCAATATAGACTCCAGGACCCCTGAACACTGAACCCTGACCCCTGACCCCTGAACCCAGCCACGTTAAAGGAACTCTGGAAGGGCAATTCAGAATAATGCTCACAATGAATAATTCATATCCTGGCTTCTTTTCCCTCTATTTCCCTTGATGTATTTTGAACCCAGAGACACTTTGTTAGCTAGAGAATAAAACCGGGCTTGAGAGTCTTGATCAATCATCGATGTTGCTGCTTCTCAGACGCCTCCATCTATCTACACGCGGGCCGACTGTCTACGAGATGGAAGCCTTTCCCTTTAAGAGAGACAGACAGCACAGCGAGATGGAAGCCTTTCCCTTTAAGAGAGACAGACAGCACAGCGAGATGGAAGCCTTTCCCTTTAAGAGAGACAGACAGCACAGTGAGATGGAAGCCTTTGCCTTTAATAGAGAGACAGACAGCACAGTGAGATGGAAGCCTTTCCCTTTAAGAGAGACAGACAGCACAGCGAGATGGAAGCCGTTCCTTTAATAAGAGAGACAGACAGCACAGTGAGATGGAAGCCTTTCCCTTTAAGAGAGACAGACAGCACAGTGAGATGGAAGCCTTTGCCTTTAAGAGAGACAGACAGCACAGTGAGATGGAAGCCTTTCCCTTTAATAAGAGAGACAGACAGCACAGTGAGATGGAAGCCTTTCCCTTTAATAAGAGAGACAGACAGCACAGTGAGATGGAAGCCTTTCCCTTTAAGAGAGACAGACAGCACAGCGAGATGGAAGCCGTTCCCTTTAATAAGAGAGACAGACAGCACAGTGAGATGGAAGCCTTTCCCTTTAAGAGAGACAGACAGCACAGTGAGATGGAAGCCTTTGCCTTTAAGAGAGACAGACAGCACAGTGAGATGGAAGCCTTTCCCTTTAAGAGAGACAGACAGCACAGTGAGATGGAAGCCTTTGCCTTTAAGAGAGACAGACAGCACAGCGAGATGGAAGCCTTTCCCTTTAAGAGAGACAGACAGCACAGTGAGATGGAAGCCTTTCCCTTTAAGAGAGACAGACAGCACAGTGAGATGGAAGCCTTTGCCTTTAAGAGAGACAGACAGCACAGCGAGATGGAAGCCTTTCCCTTTAAGAGAGACAGACAGCACAGTGAGATGGAAGCCTTTCCCTTTAAGAGAGACAGACAGCACAGTGAGATGGAAGCCTTTCCCTTTAATAAGAGAGACAGACAGCACAGCGAGATGGAAGCCTTTCCCTTTAATAAGAGAGACAGACAGCACAGCGAGATGGAAGCCTTTGCCTTTAAGAGAGACAGACAGCACAGTGAGATGGAAGCCTTTCCCTTTAAGAGAGACAGACAGCACAGTGAGATGGAAGCCGTTCCCTTTAATAAGAGAGACAGACAGCACAGCTAGATGTAATCCTTTCCCTTTAAGAGAGACAGACAGCATAGTGAGATGGAAGCCTTTCCCTTTAAGAGAGACAGACAGCACAGTGAGATGGAAGCCTTTCCCTTTAATAAGAGAGACAGACAGCACAGTGAGATGGAAGCCTTTCCCTTTAAGAGAGACAGACAGCACAGCGAGATGGAAGCCTTTCCCTTTAATAAGAGAGACAGACAGCACAGTGAGATGGAAGCCTTTGCCTTTAAGAGAGACAGACAGCACAGCGAGATGGAAGCCTTTTCCTTTAAGAGAGACAGACAGCACAGCGAGATGGAAGCCTTTTCCTTTAAGAGAGACAGACAGCACAGCGAGATGGAAGCCTTTCCCTTTAAGAGAGACAGACAGCACAGCGAGATGGAAGCCTTTCCCTTTAAGAGAGACAGACAGCACAGCGAGATGGAAGCCTTTCCCTTTAATAAGAGAGACAGACAGCACAGCGAGATGGAAGCCTTTCCCTTTAAGAGAGACAGACAGCACAGCGAGATGGAAGCCTTTCCCTTTAAGAGAGACAGACAGCACAGTGAGATGGAAGCCTTTTCCTTTAAGAGAGACAGACAGCACAGCGAGATGGAAGCCTTTTCCTTTAATAAGAGAGACAGACAGCACAGTGAGATGGAAGCCTTTTCCTTTAAGAGTAATCCTTCTCACCCCCCCCCCCTCCCCCTTAATGATTTAGTATTATTTAGTTAAATGTAAATGTAAATGTAAGAGAGACAGACAGCACAGCGAGATGGAAGCCTTTTCCTTTAAGAGAGACAGACAGCACAGTGAGATGGAAGCCTTTCCCTTTAAGAGAGACAGACAGCACAGTGAGATGGAAGCCTTTCCCTTTAAGAGAGACAGACAGCACAGCGAGATGGAAGCCTTTTCCTTTAAGAGAGACAGACAGCACAGTGAGATGGAAGCCTTTCCCTTTAAGAGAGACAGACAGCACAGTGAGATGGAAGCCTTTCCCTTTAAGAGAGACAGACAGCACAGTGAGATGGAAGCCTTTCCCTTTAAGAGAGACAGACAGCACAGTGAGATGGAAGCCGTTCCCTTTAAGAGAGACAGACAGCACAGTGAGATGGAAGCCTTTCCCTTTAAGAGGGACAGACAGCACAGTGAGATGGAAGCCGTTCCCTTTAAGAGAGACAGACAGCACAGTGAGATGGAAGCCGTTCCCTTTAAGAGAGACAGACAGCACAGCGAGATGGAAGCCTTTCCCTTTAAGAGAGACAGACAGCACAGCGAGATGGAAGCCGTTCCCTTTAAGAGAGACAGACAGCACAGTGAGATGGAAGCCTTGTTCTACACTCTGTAACCCAGACGACTACATGTTCTCAATATATAATGTACTTTGACCAGGGACCTATAGGGCCAGTCAGAAATCTGTCCCTGTCGTCATGGGGTCAGTCAGACATCTGTCCCTGTCGTCATGGGGTCAGTCAGACATCTGTCCCTGTCGTCATGGGGTCAGTCAGACATCTGTCCCTGTCGTCATGGGGTCAGTCAGACATCTGTCCCTGTCGTCATGGGGTCAGTCAGACATCTGTCCCTGTCGTCATGGGGTCAGTCAGACATCTGTCCCTGTCGTCATGGGGTCAGTCAAGCTGAGATGGGTATGTGTCTTCTAAATGGATTAGGAGAGGGATTTCCTCACAGCAGTGCATCTTGGGACAGGAGAGGAGAGAGAGAACGTGAGTTCACAGACAAAAGGACATCCTATTGGCAATGCATTGCACTTATGTTGGCTGTGGTCACAAGTAGTGCCCTTTAAGGTAAAGGCTACTATTCTGGCTGTGGTCACAAGTAGTGCCCTTTAAGGTAAAGGCTGCTATTCTGGCCGTGGTCACAAGTAGTGCCCTTTAAGGTAAAGGCTACTATTCTGGCCGTGGTCACAAGTAGTGCCCTTTAAGGTAAAGGCTACTATTCTGGCTGTGGTCACAAGTAGTGCCCTTTAAGGTAAAGGCTACTATTCTGGTCGTGGTCACAAGTAGTGCCCTTTAAGGTAAAGGCTACTATTCTGGTCGTGGTCACAAGTAGTGCCCTTTAAGGTAAAGGCTACTATTCTGGTCGTGGTCACAAGTAGTGCCCTTTAAGGTAAAGGCTACTATTCTGGCTGTGGTCACAAGTAGTGCCCTTTAAGGTAAAGGCTACTATTCTGGCCGTGGTCACAAGTAGTGCCCTTTAAGGTAAAGGCTGCTATTCTGGTCGTGGTCATAAGTAGTGCCCTTTAAGGTAAAGGCTACTATTCTGGCTGTGGTCACAAGTAGTGCCCTTTAAGGTAAAGGCTGCTATTCTGGTTGTGGTCACAAGTAGTGCCCTTTAAGGTAAAGGCTGCTATTCTGGTCAGTGGTCACAAGTAGTGCCCTTTAAGGTAAAGGCTGCTATTCTGGTCGTGGTCACAAGTAGTGCCCTTTAAGGTAAAGGCTACTATTCTGGTCGTGGTCACAAGTAGTGCCCTTTAAGGTAAAGGCTACTATTCTGGTCGTGGTCACAAGTAGTGCCCTTTAAGGTAAAGGCTACTATTCTGGCCGTGGTCACAAGTAGTGCCCTTTAAGGTAAAGGCTGCTATTCTGGTCGTGGTCACAAGTAGTGCCCTTTAAGGTAAAGGCTACTATTCTGGTCTGTGGTCACAAGTAGATGCCCTTTAAGGTAAAGGCTACTATTCTGGTCGTGGTCACAAGTAGTGCCCTTTAAGGTAAAGGCTACTATTCTGCCTGTGGTCACAAGTAGTGCCCTTTAAGGTAAAGGCTACTATTCTGGTTGTGGTCACAAGTAGTGCCCTTTAAGGTAAAGGCTACTATTCTGGCCGTGGTCACAAGTAGTGCCCTTTAAGGTAAAGGCTACTATTCTGGCTGTTGTCAGTGCCCTTTAAGGTAAAGGCTGCTATTCTGGACAAAGACATTTCACTCTGAAGTCTACAGGGTTTAACGTCCAATATAACACGATATAATAATATATAAAGTGCTCTAACAAGACAAATCATGGCCAAGACAACTGCCTGTCTTTGTTACAATGCAAACTTCACAATAGTTAGTTATAATGGACCAACGAAATGAACTCGCACTCTCTCCCCCTCTCTCCCTCCCTCTCTGTCTCTCTTTCTGTCTCTGTCCTAACCTTCTCCCCTTCTCGCTCCCCCCTCCCTCCCTCTCTGTCTCTCTTCTGTCTCTGTCCTAACCTTCTCCCCTTCTCGCTCCCCCTCTCTCCCTCCCTCTCTGTCTCTCTTTCTGTCTCTGTCCTAACCTTCTCCCCTTCTCGCTCCCCCTCTCTCCCTCTCTCTGTCTCTCTTTCTGTCTCTGTCCTAACCTTCTCCCCTTCTCGCTCCCCCTCTTACCCTCCCTCTCTGTCTCTCTTTCTGTCTATGTCCTAACCTTCTCCCCCTCTCACCCTCCCTCTCTGTCTCTCTTTCTGTCTATGTCCTAACCTTCTCCCCCTCTCTCCCTCCCTCCCTCTCTGTCTCTCTTCCTGTCTCTGTCCTAACCTTCTCCCCCTCTCTCTCTCCCTCCCTCTCTGTCTCTCTTTCTGTCTCTGTCCTAACCTCTCCCTCCCTCCCTCCCTGTCTCCCTCCCTCCCTGTCTCCCTCCCTCCCTGTCTCTCTCCCTCCCATCTCTCTGTCTCTGTCCCTAACCTTCTCCCCCATCTCCCTCTCCCTCTCTCTGTCTCTCTGTCTCTGTCCTAACCTCTCCCTCCCTCCCTCCCTCCCTGTCTCTCTGTCTCTCTCTCTCCCTCTCTCTCTCTGTCTCTGTCCTAACCTTCTCCCCCTCTCCCTCTCTCTCTCTCTGTCTCTGCTCTCTAATCCTTCCCTCCCTCCCTCTCTTCCTCTCTCTCTGTCTCCCTGTCTCTCTGTCTCCCTGTCTCTCTTTCTGTCTCTTGCCTCTATCCTTCTCCCCATCTTCCTCTCTCTTTTTCTCTCTCCTCTCTATTTCTCTCCCTCCTCTCTATTTCTCTCTCTCTCCTCTCTATTTCTCTCTCTCCTCTCTATTTCTCTCTCTCCTCTCTATTTCTCTCCCTCCTCTCTATTTCTCTCCCTCCTCTCTATTTCTCTCTCTCTTCTCTCTCTATTTCTCTCTCTCCTCTCTATTTCTCTCTCTCCTCTCTATTTCTCTCTCTCCTCTCTATTTCTCTCTCTCCTCTCTATTTCTCTCCCTCCTCTCTATTTCTCTCTCTCTTCTCTATTTCTCTCCCTCCCTCTCTGTCTCTCTCTTTCTGTCTCTGTCCTAACCTTCTCCAACTCTCGCTCCCCCTCTCACCCCCCCCTCTCTGTCTCTCTGACAGTCTTTCTTCAATCCCTTTAAAAATATATATTTTTTATATTTGACAATACCCAGTATGACAAGGACAGGGTAGTCAATATTGATAGAGCAAGAGGAGATGGAGAGAGTCTGTGGAGGGCAGACAGAGTACTCAGAAACAGCACCAATAGTAGAACGAACAAGAAACTCAAACATAAAAAATAAATAAAGCTAGTGTTTCTGCTGCTATTGTAGTTGTCTCTCTCTCCTCTTCATCGGTCTCTGAGATAATGTACCACTGCAGTCCTATTAAATGCTTTAATTGCAAGACTATCTACAATATCCCCCTCCCCAGCTTAGTCCTCATCTGTCTGTGTGAGTAATCATAGCAGTGGGACATGCGTCCCAAATGAAACACTATTCCCTATATAGTGAACACTTTTGGGCCCTGGACAAAAGAAGTGCACTATGAAGGGAATATGGTTCCATTTGGGATGCAAGTGTGTGTGAATACAACCACCTTAAACACACAGTAACGATGTGAAGGGTACTGGGGATACACAGACAGTACAGGGACAACAGAATAGCAGCATGGTTACTGGGGATACACAGACAGTACAGGGACAACAGAACAGCAGCATGGTTACTGGGGATACACAGACAGTACAGGGACAGGGACAACAGAACAGCAGCATGGTTACTGGGGATACACAGACAGTACAGGGACAACAGAATAGCAGCATGGTTACTGGGGATCACACAGACAGTACAGGGACAACAGAACAGCAGCATGGTTACTGGGGATACACAGACAGTACAGTGACAACAGAACAGCAGCATGGTTGCTGGGGATACACAGACAGTACAGGGACAACAGAACAGCAGCATGGTTACTGGGGATACACAGACAGTACAGGGACAGGGACAACAGAACAGCAGCATGGTTACTGGGGATACACAGACAGCAGGGACAGGGACAACAGAACAGCAGCATGGTTACTGGGGATACACAGACAGTACAGGGACAGGGACAACAGAACAGCAGCATGGTTACTGGGGATACACAGACAGTACAGGGACAACAGAACAGCAGCATGGTTGCTCAGGGATACACAGACAGTACAGGGACAACAGAACAGCAGCATGGTTACTGGGGATACACAGACAGTACAGGGACAACAGAATAGCAGCATGGTTACTGGGGATACACAGACAGTACAGTGACAGGGACAACAGAACAGCAGCATGGTTACTGGGGATACACAGGCAGTACAGTGGACAACAGAACAGCAGCATGGTTACTGGGGATACACAGACAGTACAGGGACAACAGAATAGCAGCATGGCATTACTGGGGATACACAGACAGTACAGGGACAACAGAACAGCAGCATGGTTACTGGGGATACACAGACAGTACAGGGACAACAGAACAGCAGCATGGTTACTGGGGATACGACAGACAGTACAGGGACAACAGAACAGCAGCATGGTTACTGGGGATACACAGACAGTACAGGGACAACAGAACAGCAGCATGGTTACTGGGGATACACAGACAGTACAGGGACAACAGAACAGCAGCATGGTTACTGGGGATACACAGACAGTACAAGGACAACAGAACAGCAGCATGGTTACTGGGGATACACAGACAGTACAGGGACAAACAGAACAGCTAGCATGGTTACTGGGGATACACAGACAGTACAGGGACAACAGAACAGCAGCATGGTTACTGGGGATACACAGACAGTACAGGGACAGGGACAACAGAACAGCAGCATGGTTACTGGGGATACACAGACAGTACAGGGACAG
>NW_026999771.1:0-9703 GCF_036934945.1 Oncorhynchus masou masou
CTGTATATTGTGTGTTTTGGATCATTGTCTTGCTACATGACCCAGCTGCACATCAGCTTCAGTTCACAGACAGATGGCCTGACATTCTCCTGTAGAATTCTCTGATACAGAGCACAATTCATGGTGCTTTACTGTGGAACGCAGTGTTTGGTTTTCGCCAGGCATAATGGGACCCAAGTCGTCCAAACAGTTACACATCTGTCCATAGAACATTCTGCCAAGAGTCTTGATGATCATCCAGGTGCTTACAGGTGCTTTTTGGCAAACTTGAGTCAACTGTTTGGACGACATTGGTCCCATTATGCCTGGTGAAATCCAAACACTGTATTCCACAGTAAGAACCTAATTCCAACGGTCAAGCATAGTGGTGGTAGTGGGATGGTTTGGGGATGCTTTGCTGCCTCAGGACCTGGATGACATGCCTTAATAGAAGGAACCATGAATTCTGCTCTGTATCAGAGAATTCTACAGGAGAATGTCAGGCCATCCGTCTGTGAGCTGAAACTGAACTACAGTTGGGTCATGTAGCAAGACAATGATCCAAAACACACAATCAAGTCTACATGAAAATGGTTAAAAAGCAACACATTTGAAGTTTTAGAATGGCCTAGTCAAAGTCCAGACCTAATCCAAATTGAGATGTTGTGGCAGGACTTGAAATGGCAGTTCTTGCTTGTTAAAGCAGTTCTTCATGCAAGTGGGCCAGAATTCCTCCGCAGGTATGTGAGAGGCTGACCAACAACTACAGGAAGCGTTTGGTTGCAGTCATTGCAGCTAAAGGTGGCAAAACCAGTTATTGAGTGTAAGGGAGAACAAACAGTTATTGAGTGTAAGGGGGAAAACAGTTATTGAGTATAAGGGGGGAAAACAGTTATTGAGTGTAAGGGGGAAAACAGTTATTGAGTGTAAGGGGGGAAAAACAGTTTTTGAGTGTAAGGGGGGAAAAACAGTTATTGAGTGTAAGGGGGGAAAAACAGTTATTGAGTGTAAGGGGGGAAAAACAGTTATTGAGTGTAAGGGGGGACAAACAGTTATTGAGTGTAAGGGGGGACAAACAGTTATTGAGTGTAAAGGGGGAAAACAGTTATTGAGTGTAAGGGGGAAAAACAGTTATTGAGTGTAAGGGGGGACAAACAGTTATTGAGTGTAAGGGGGGAAAACAGTTATTGAGTGTAAGGGGGAAAAACAGTTATTGAGTGTAAGGGGGGAAAAACAGTTATTGAGTGTAAGGGGGAAAAACAGTTATTGAGTGTAAGGGGGGACAAACAGTTATTGAGTGTAAAGGGGGAAAACAGTTATTGAGTGTAAGGGGAAAAACAGTTATTGAGTGTAAGGGGGGGACAAACAGTTATTGAGTGTAAGGGGGGAAAACAGTTATTGAGTGTAAGGGGGGAAAACAGTTATTGAGTGTAAGGGGGAAAAACAGTTATTGAGTGTAAGGGGGAAAAACAGTTATTGAGTGTAAGGGGGACAAACAGTTATTGAGTGTAAGGGGGACAAACAGTTATTGAGTGTAAGGGGGACAAACAGTTATTGAGTGTAAGGGGGGAAAAACAGTTATTGAGTGTAAGGGGGGAAAAACAGTTATTGAGTGTAAGGGGCAATTATTTTTTTCACGTGGGGAATTGGGTGTTGCTTTGTTAAATTAAATAAATAAAATAAGAATACAATTGTTGTGTTATTTGTAAACTCAGGTTCCCTTTATATAATATTTGGTTTTGGTTGAAGATCTGATAACATTCAGTATCAAAAATATGCAAAAATAGAGAACATCAGAAAGGGGGAGAATACTTTTTCCCGGCAGTAGTGTCTCTCTCCCTCTAACTCCCCTCTCCCTCCTGTATTCCTCCTCCTCCTCCCCTCTCCCTCCTGTATTCCTCCTCCTCCTCCCCTCTCCCTCCTGTATTCCTCCTCCTCCTCCCCTCTCCCTCCTGTATTCCTCCTCCTCCTCCCCTCTCCCTCCTGTATTCCTCCTCCCCTCACCCTCCTGTATTCCTCCTGTATTCCTCCTCCTCCTCCCCTCTCCCTCCTGTATTCCTCCTCCTCCTCCCCTCTCCCTCCTGTATTCCTCCTCCCCTCACCCTCCTGTATTCCTCCTCCTCCTCCCCTCTCCCTCCTGTATTCCTCCTCCTCCTCCTCCTCCCCCCTCTCCCTCCTGTATTCCTCCTGTATTCCTCCTCCCCTCTCCTTCCTGTATTCCTCCTCCTCCTCCCCCTCTCCCTCCTGTATTCCTCCTCCTCCTCCTCCCCCCTCTCCCTCCTGTATTCCTCCTGTATTCCTCCTCCCCTCTCCTTCCTGTATTCCTCCTCCTCCTCCCCCTCTCCCTCCTGTATTCCTCCTCCCCTCTCCTTCCTGTATTCCTCCTCCTCCTCCCCCTCTCCCTCCTGTATTCCTCCTCCTCCTCCTCCCCCCTCTCCCTCCTGTATTCCTCCTGTATTCCTCCTCCCCCTCCCTGTATTCCTCCCCTCCCCTCTCCTTCCTGTATTCCTCCTCCTCCTCCCCCTCTCCCTCCCTGTATTCCTCCTCCCTCCTCCTCCCCCTCTCCCTCCTGTATTCCTCCTCCCTCTCCTTCCTGTATTCCCTCCTCCTCCTCCCCCCTCCCTCCTGTATTCCTCCCTCCTCCTCCCCCCTCCCCTCCCTGTATTCCTCCTGTATTCCTCATCCCCTCTCCTTCCTGTATTCCTCCTCCTCCTCCCCTCTCCCTCCTGTATTCCTCCTCCTCCTCCTCCTCCCCCTCTCCCTCCTGTATTCCTCCTCCCCTCTCCCTCCTGTATTCCTCCTCCTCCTCCTCCCCTCTCCCTCCTGTATTCCTCCTCCTCCTCCCCTCTCCCTCCTGTATTCCTCCTCCCCTCACCCTCCTGTATTCCTCCTCCTCCTCCCCTCTCCCTCCTGTATTCCTCCTCCTCCTCCTCCTCCCCTCTCTCCCTCCTGTATTCCTCCTGTATTCCTCCTCCTCCTCCCCCTCTCCCTCCTGTATTCCTCCTCCTCCTCCTCCCCCCTCTCCCTCCTGTATTCCTCCTGTATTCCTCCTCCCCTCTCCTTCCTGTATTCCTCCTGTATTCCTCCTCCTCCTCCTCCCCTCTCCCTCCTGTATTCCTCCTCCTCCTCCTCCTCCCCCCTCTCCCTCCTGTATTCCTCCTCCCCTCTCCCTCCTGTATTCCTCCTCCTCCTCCCCCTCTCCCTCCTGTATTCCTCCTCCTCCCCCTCTCCCTCCTGTATTCCTCCTGTATTCCTCCTCCCCTCTCCCTCCTGTATTCCTCCTGTATTCCTCCTCCCCTCTCCCTCCTATATTCCTCCTCCTCCTCCTCCCCCCTCTCCCTCCTGTATTCCTCCTGTATTCCTCCCCTCCCCTCTCCCTCCTATATTCCTCCTCCTCCTCCTCCCCCTCTCCCTCCTGTATTCCTCCTCCTCCCCCTCTCCCTCCTGTATTCCTCCTGTATTCCTCCTCCCTCTCCTTCCTGTATTCCTCCTCCTCCTCCCCCTCTCCCTCCTGTATTCCTCCTCCTCCTCCCCTCTCCCTCCTGTATCCTCCTCCCCCCTCCCCTCTCCTTCCTGTATTCCTCCTCCTCCCCCCTCCCTCTCCCTCCTGTATTCCTCCTCCTCCTCCTCCCCCTCTCCCTCCTGTATTCCTCCTGTATTCCTCCTCCTCCCCCTCTCCCTCCTGTATTCCTCCTCCTCCCCTCTCCCTCCTGTATTCCTCCTGTATTCCTCCTCCCCTCTCCCTCCTATATTCCTCCTCCTCCTCCTCCCCCTCTCCCTCCTGTATTCCTCCTGTATTCCTCCTCCCCTCTCCCTCCTATATTCCTCCTCCTCCTCCTCCCCCCTCTCCCTCCTGTATTCCTCCTCCTCCCCCTCTCCCTCCTGTATTCCTCCTGTATTCCTCCTCCCCTCTCCTTCCTGTATTCCTCCTCCTCCTCCCCCTCTCCCTCCTGTATTCCTCCTCCTCCTCCCCTCTCCCTCCTGTATTCCTCCTCCTCCTCCCCTCTCCTTCCTGTATTCTCCCTCCCCTCCTCCCCTCTCCCTCCCTGTATTCCTCCTCCTCCTCCTCCCCCCCTCCCCTCCCTGTATTCCTCCTGTATTCCTCCTCCTCCCCCTCTCCCTCCTGTATTCCTCCTGTATTCCTCCTCCCCTCTCCCTCCTGTATCCTCCTCCCTCCTCCCTCCCCCTCTCCCTCCTGTATTCCTCCTGTATTCCTCCTCCTCCTCCCCTCTCCCTCCTGTATTCCTCCTCCTCCTCCTCCTCCCCCCTCTCCCTCCTGTATTCCTCCTGTATTCCTCCTCCCCTCTCCTTCCTGTATTCCTCCTCCTCCTCCCCTCTCCCTCCTGTATTCCTCCTCCTCCTCCTCCTCCTCCTCTCCCTCCTGTATTCCTCCTGTATTCCTCCTCCCCTCTCCTTCCTGTATTCCTCCTCCTCCTCCCCCTCTCCCTCCTGTATTCCTCCTCCCTCTCCTTCCTGTATTCCTCCTCCTCCTCCCCCTCTCCCTCCTGTATTCCTCCCCTCCCCTCCTCCCCCTCTCCCTCCTGTATTCCTCCTGTATTCCTCCTCCCCCTCTCCTTCCTGTATTCCTCCCCTCCTCCTCCCCTCTCCCTCCTGTATTCCTCCTCCTCCTCCTCCTCCCCCCTCTCCCTCCTGTATTCCTCCTCCTCCTCCCCTCTCCCTCCCTGTATTCCTCCTCCTCCTCCTCCCCCTCTCCCTCCTGTATTCCTCCTCCTCCTCCCCTCTCCCTCCTGTATTCCTCCTCCCCTCACCCTCCTGTATTCCTCCTCCTCCTCCCCTCTCCCTCCTGTATTCCTCCTCCTCCTCCTCCTCCCCCCTCTCCCTCCTGTATTCCTCCTGTATTCCTCCTCCTCCTCCCCCTCTCCCTCCTGTATTCCTCCTCCTCCTCCTCCCCCTCTCCCTCCTGTATTCCTCCTGTATTCCTCCCCCCTCCCTTCCTGTATTCCTCCTGTATTCCTCCTCCCTCCTCCCTCCCCTCTCCCTCCTGTATTCCTCCTCCTCCTCCTCCTCCCCCTCTCCCTCCTGTATTCCTCCTCCCCTCCTCCCTCCTGTATTCCTCCTCCTCCTCCCCTCTCCCTCCTGTATTCCTCCTCCTCCCCCCTCTCCCTCCTGTATTCCTCCTGTATTCCTCCTCCCCTCTCCCTCCTGTATTCCTCCTGTATTCCTCCTCCCCTCTCCCTCCTATATTCCTCCTGTATTCCTCCTCCTCCCCCTCTCCCTCCTGTATTCCTCCTGTATTCCTCCTCCCCTCTCCCTCCTATATTCCTCCCCTCCTCCTCCCCCTCTCCCTCCTGTATTCCTCCTCCTCCCCCTCTCCCTCCTGTATTCCTCCCTGTATTCCTCCTCCCCCCTCTCCTTCCTGTATTCCTCCCCTCCTCCTCCCCTCTCCCTCCTGTATTCCTCCTCCTCCCCCCCCTCTCCCTCCTGTATTCCTCCTCCTCCTCCCCTCTCCTTCCTGTATTCCTCCTCCTCCTCCCCTCTCCCTCCTGTATTCCTCCTCCTCCTCCTCCCCCCTCTCCCTCCTGTATTCCTCCTGTATTCCTCCTCCTCCCCCTCTCCCTCCTGTATTCCTCCTCCTCCCCCTCTCCCTCCTGTATTCCTCCTGTATTCCTCCTCCCCTCTCCCTCCTATATTCCTCCTCCTCCTCCTCCCCCTCTCCCTCCCTGTATTCCTCCTGTATTCCTCCTCCCCTCTCCCTCCCATATTCCTCCTCCCTCCTCCTCCCCCTCTCCCTCCTGTATTCCTCCTCCTCCCCCACTCCCTCCTGTATTCCTCCTGTATTCCTCCTCCCCTCTCCTTCCTGTATTCCTCCTCCTCCTCCCCCTCTCCCTCCTGTATTCCTCCTCCTCCTCCCCTCTCCCTCCTGTATTCCTCCTCCTCCTCCCCTCTCCTTCCTGTATTCCTCCTCCTCCTCCCCTCTCCCTCCTGTATTCCTCCTCCTCCTCCTCCCCCCTCTCCCTCCTGTATTCCTCCTGTATTCCTCCTCCTCCCCCTCTCCCTCCTGTATTCCTCCTGTATTCCTCCTCCCCTCTCCCTCCTGTATTCCTCCTCCTCCTCCCCCTCTCCCTCCTGTATTCCTCCTGTATTCCTCCTCCCCTCTCCTTCCTGTATTCCTCCTCCTCCTCCCCCTCTCCCTCCTGTATTCCTCCTCCTCCCCCTCTCCCTCCTGTATTCCTCCTGTATTCCTCCTCCCCTCTCCCTCCTGTATTCCTCCTCCTCCTCCCCTCTCCTTCCTGTATTCCTCCTCCTCCTCCCCCTCCTCCCCCCTCTCCCTCCTGTATTCCTCCTCCTCCCCCCTCTCCCTCCTGTATTCCTCCTGTATTCCTCCTCCCCTCCCCCTCCTGTATTCCTCCTCCTCCTCCCCTCTCCCTCCTATATTCCTCCTCCTCCTCCTCCTCCCCTCTCCCTGATGTTGATAGGAGATGACAATGTTCTGTACTGGGGTGACAGACCATTCACAGAGAGGTGACAATTAACGTCACAAACAGACACACACTGCACACACACACAAATGTATAAGCACACGCACGGACACACACACAGGCAAAGAAGTGACAGTCACATCATGTAGACAAATATAATCACATAGACAAAGACAACAAACCTCACTGTGGTTTCCAGGTGACAAAGACAACAAACCTCACTGTGGTTTCCAGGTGACAAAGACAACAAACCTCACTGTGATCTCCAGGTGACAAAGACAACAAACCTCACTGTGGTCTCTAGGTGACAAAGACAACAAACCTCACTGTGGTCTCCAGGTGACAAAGACAACAAACCTCACTGTGGTCTCCAGGTGACAAAGACATCAAACCTCACTGTGGTCTCCAGGTGACAAAGATAACACATCTCACTGTGGTCTCCAGGTGACAAAGACAACAAACCTCACTGTGGTCTCCAGGTGACAAAGACAACAAACCTCACTGTGGTCTCCAGGTGACAAAGACAACAAACCTCACTGTGGTCTCCAGGTGACAAAGACAACAAACTCTCCAGGTGACAAAGACAACAAACCTCACTGTGGTCTCCAGGTGACAAAGGTGAAGAAGTGGAAATCAAACGCAAAACATGTTAAACTGAAGTGATGTATTTAAACAGAAAATACACAGGTTAATTTGCTGACATTTTCCTACATCAAAACGTTCCCATCGTGTGTATCATAAGAACCCCCACTCGTGACTGGCCTGCAGGTCAGCGATGTCAGCCAATGCTGTCAGGATTTGGAAGTGTTTATCTGATGGAGCTCAGCTGTTCTGAGAGTCGTTACTATGGAGACGTGCTTGGAGGAACAGACTATGATGCTATCTAACAGCAAATGGCCTTTTAAATAAGCTAACCCCAAGACTCTTTCTCAATTCATTTTTACTTGATTCCTCATATCCTCTCTGCTCACCTCCTTCTCAAAACACATTGGACAAGAAGAGCTGAGTGGAGTGACCATGGATCTTCTCCTCCAATAAGGTTGAATTATGAGTCCAACTCTTACCTTTTTATCCTAACCGCTGACCCCTGGACTATAAAGCTAACGCTTCACAAAGAACAACTAGCTGAAGTACATCAACAAGTCTGATGTCACTTCTGTTCTTCCTGCATGGCCAGGCCATCTAGTGACAACTAGTGACTAGAACTATTTAACAGAAGAGCAGCTGTTCTGTGTTACAGAAGAGAAAATAAACAGTAACAAACAGCCCATCCTTGGACACCAAATACTTCTGTAACCACACACTGATGTGGAATGATGCACGACTCGAGAGTTTATATTGGTTGATGAGAGAATATCGAGCAGTTGAGTTTCTTTCAGTTTTATTAGTGTCATTATATTCTAATCTAAGCTTCTTTCTCATGTCTGTCTACAGTTGTGTGAACAACAGTGACTTTCTCATGTCACTCTACAGTTGTGTTAACAACAGTGACTTTCTCATGTCTCTCTACAGTTGTGTGAACAACAGTGACTTTCTCATGTCTCTCTACAGTTGTGTTAACAACAGTGGCTTTCTCATGTCTCTCTACAGTTGTGTTAACAACAGTGGCTTTCTCATGTCTCTCTACAGTTGTGTTAACAACAGTGGCTTTCTCATGTCTCTCTACAGTTGTGTTAACAACAGTGGCTTTCTGATGTCTCTCTACAGTTGTGTTAACAACAGTGACTTTCTCATGTCTTTCTACAGTTGTGTTAACAACAGTGACTTTCTCATGTCTCTCTACAGTTGTGTTAACAACAGTGACTTTCTCATGTCGCTCTACAGTTGTGTTAACAACACCGGCTTTCCCATAGAGGGCACTGAGTCTGAGTCATCACTAGGCTAAACAGACACCCACTATCAGCGACAGTGCCTTTAGAGAAAGGAGGGAGGGAAGAGAGGGGATAGGCTGAGAGAAGGAAGGTATAGAGTAAGGAGAAGAAGAGAGGGAGGAGAGAGGAAGCAGGAGAGAGGAGGGAGAGAAAGGGAAGGTAGAGGCAGATAGAAGGACTCTCCTCTGAGATGAGAGTCAATTAAATTAAAAACAACTTTATTAGGAAAGGCATATTCAGTTTACAAGTGTAAATATCAACATCAAAACCAGACTTCTCTCTCCAATATAATACATCCTCCTTTAGACAGCACACTATGAATGTGGTGGTTGAGTAGGTAACCCTCCCCTCAGCTTCCATCCACCTCAACTCAGTAGTTCCTCAGTCACATTAACAGTGTCTATCTGAGTGAAGTCTGATCTCTCTCGGGAGGCTGGAGATCGATGAGCTGTGATGATTCTAAGATAAGAAAACTCTAGGTGGCTAATCAATGATGCTAACAGCCCAGCCGGCTAAGTCCAGCATGAACCCAACTGGTTCTAGGTGTGAGTGTGTGCAGAAACCAATTGTTAATCTCTTAAATCTTGCTTGAAAATCACTCTTCCAATAAGGGTTTTAATTGAAGGCTGACTTGAGGACGTGAAATGTTATCCTCATCTGTATTCTCAAAGCTACATAACAACATTACTAGAATGTTGCTCCGGTAAGCATGAAGTACATTATTGCACTTAATGGACTGTAGGGAAACACCACCATCTTGTGGCTGTACATTGACATAGAAAACCTTGACTTGGACTGAAATAGGTGCCGGTACTAATTTTTGGTGCCGGTACTGTTTATATTTAGGTGCAGGAGCTCCACAATACTTTGGAGCTAATATTCTATAAGAGGAACAGGAGCTCAAGTAGAACATTTGAGGTGCCGGGACTCAGCTCAGGTGAACTCCTGCCCAAGTCAAGCACTGCAGGTGACTGCCAAAATAATAGAAACACCTGAGTAAATGTGGGATACAAAGAATATTGAAAGCAGGTACTGTACGTCCACACAGGTGAGGTTCCTGAGTTAATTAAGCAATTAACAGCCCATCATGCTTAGGGTCATGTATAAAAATGCTGGGCGGGACATTATTTTGGCTACCATGGCTATGACCCATAGGATGACAATGCCCCCATCCACAGAGCACGAGTGGTCACTGAATGGTTTGGTCACTGAATGGTTTGGTCACTGAATGGTTTGGTCACTGAATGGTTTGATAAGCATGACAACGATGTAAACCAGATGCCATGGCCGTCTCAGTCACCAGATCTCAACACAATTGAACACTTATGAGAGATTCTGGAGCAGCACCTGAGACAGCGTTTTTCATCACCATCAATAAAACATAAAATTATGGAATTTCTTGTGGAAGAATGA
>NW_026999772.1:0-9700 GCF_036934945.1 Oncorhynchus masou masou
ACACACACACACACACACACAGTAGGTATCCTACGCACATACACACACACACACACACACGTAGGTATCCTACGCACATACACACACACACACACACACAGTAGGTATCCTACGCACATACACACACACACACACACACAGTAGGTATCCTACGCACATCACACACACACACACACACACAGTAGGTATCCTATGCGCTACACACACACACACAGTAGGTATCCTACGCACATACACACACACACACAGATAGGTATCCTACGCACATACACACCACACACACACAGTAGGTATCCTATGCACACACACACACACACACACACAGTAGGTATCCTATGCGCACACACACACACACAGTAGGTATCCTACGCACATACACACACAGTAGGTATCCTACGCACACACACACACAGTAGGTATCCTACACACACACACACACACACAGTAGGTATCCTACACACACACACACACACAGTAGGTATCACTACACACACACACACAGTAGGTATCCTACACACACACACACACAGTAGGTATCCTACACACACACACACACACAGTAGGTATCCTACACACACACACACACACACACACAGTAGGTATCCTACACACACACACACACACACACAGTAGGTATCCTACGCACACACACACACAGTAGGTATCCTACGCACACACACACACACACACACACACACAGTAGGTATCCTACACACACACACACACAGTAGGTATCCTACGCACACACACACACACACACACACACACACACAGTAGGTATCCTACACACACACAGTAGGTATCCTACGCACATACACATACACACAAACAGTAGGTGAGTTTTATCCTTCTCCGTAGTTCTCACCACTGTGTATCACTACCCAGCCGACAGTTCCATTCCCCCGAGATTAGGGAAACCTTAAGGAGTACTCCCTATGCTCTCATAGGTTCCTCAGAGGCCTAGCCTGGTCAGTCCAAACACAGTTTAACTGTTCTTGTTTTTGTCTTTGACACACACATTCAAGTTCAAATCCTAAGCTACGCCTTCCTCAGACAGTCTGTGTTTTTCCACTATACAGATACATTGTTTAACCGAATTCTGACTAAAACTACACACATCAAATTTTTATTTTTTGATTCTAATCAATTTCATTCAATTATAAGGTTTCAGAGTGGAATTATTTAATGATTTATCTCTCAACATTTAAATTATTTTCTCAAAAACATGGGCCAACTCCCAAAGATGGATGCCAAGGGGGTAAATAAGATACCCCAAACTTTTTTTTTTTTAATCTAACAAGGATGTACCTCGAGTTAAGCTACTGTAAACATCATGCTTAAGCTGCATGGAACTAACTGGGGAATTAGCTGCATGGAACTAACTGGGGAATTAGCTGCATGGAACTAACTGGGGAATTAGCTGCATGGAACTAACTGGGGAATTAGCTGCATGGAACTAACTGGGGAATTAGCGGCATGGAACTAACTGGGGAATTAGCGGCATGGAACTAACTGGGGAATTAGCGGCATGGAACTAACTGGGGGTCGCGGCATGGAACTAACTGGGGTGGCGGCATGGAACTAACTGGGGAATTAGCGGCATGGAACAACTGGGGAATTAGCGGCATGGAGCTAACTGGGGAATTGCGGCATGGAATTAACTGGGAATTAGCGGCATGGAACTAACTGGGGAATTAGCGGCATGGAACTAACTGGGAATTAGCGGCATGGAACTAACTGGGAATTAGCTGTCTACAAGCAGTAAAATGACATTGAGAATATAATGGTTAATAGTCTGCTCAGTATAACTGTCTGTATGTGTTTAGTGTTTTTAAACTACGACTATCAAAACATTCAATAAAATCCTCAGTTTTGGACATGAAAAAAGTTTCCACCCTTTTCTGGAGGTGGATACAATGGCAATATGACAGGTGATATGACAGGTGATATAGCCTAAATCACCTTATTTCTCAATCTGTTAATTGTGTTATGGAATAATCTGTTCAGATTGCTTCAGAAATGTTTGTATTAGGATATTAAAGGGCTGTGATCTATCTGTTATAGGGCTACTGGGATGTTGTGCTGTATCTATGATGTTATAGGGCTACTAGGATGTTGTGCTGTATCTGTTATAGGAGCTACTAGGATGTTGTGCTGTATCTATGATGTTATAGGGCTACTAGGATGTTGTACTGTATCTATGATGTTATAGGGCTACTAGGATGTTGTGCTGTATCTATGATGTTATAGGGCTACTGGGATGTTGTGCTGTATCTATGATGTTATAGGGCTACTAGGATGTTGTGCTGTATCTATGGTGTTATAGGGCTACTAGGATGTTGTGCTGTATCTATGGTGTTATAGGGCTACTAGGATGTTGTGCTGTATCTATGATGTTATAGGGCTACTAGGATGTTGTGCTGTATCTGTTATAGGGCTACTAGGATGTTGTGCTGTATCTATGATGTTATAGGGCTACTAGGATGTTGTGCTGTATCTGTTATAGGGCTACTAGGATGTTGTGCTGTATCTATGGTGTTATAGGGCTACTGGGATGTTGTGCTGTATCTGTGGTGTTATAGGGCTACTAGGATGTTGTGCTGTATCTATGGTGTTATAGGGCTACTAGGATGTTGTGCTGTATCTATGATGTTATAGGGCTACTAGGATGTTGTACTGTATCTATGATGTTATAGGGCTACTATGATGTTGTGCTGTATCTATGATGTTATAGGGCTACTAGGATGTTGTACTGTATCTATGATGTTATAGGGCTACTAGGATGTTGTGCTGTATCTATGATGTTATAGGGCTACTAGGATGTTGTGCTGTATCTGTTATAGGGCTACTAGGATGTTGTGCTGTATCTGTTATAGGGCTACTGGGATGTTGTACTGTATCTATGATGTTATAGGGCTACTAGGATGTTGTGCTGTATCTATGATGTTATAGGGCTACTGGGATGTTGTACTGTATCTGTTATAGGGCTACTAGGATGTTGTGCTGTATCTATGATGTTATAGGGCTACTAGGATGTTGTGCTGTATCTATGATGTTATAGGGCTACTGGGATGTTGTACTGTATCTGTTATAGGGCTACTAGGATGTTGTGCTGTATCTATGATGTTATAGGGCTACTAGGATGTTGTGCTGTATCTATGATGTTATAGGGCTACTAGGATGTTGTACTGTATCTGTTATAGGGCTACTAGGATGTTGTGCTGTATCTGTTATAGGGCTACTAGGATGTTGTGCTGTATCTATGATGTTATAGGGCTACTGGGATGTTGTGCTGTATCTATGATGTTATAGGGCTACTAGGATGTTGTACTGTATCTGTTATAGGGCTACTAGGATGTTGTGCTGTATCTATGATGTTATAGGGCTACTGGGATGTTGTGCTGTATCTGTTATAGGGCTACTAGGATGTTGTGCTGTATCTGTTATAGGGCTACTAGGATGTTGTGCTGTATCTGTTATAGGGCTACTAGGATGTTGTGCTGTATCTGTTATAGGGCTACTAGGATGTTGTGCTGTATCTATGATGTTATAGGGCTACTAGGATGTTGTGCTGTATCTGTTATAGGGCTACTGGGATGTTGTACTGTATCTATGATGTTATAGGGCTACTAGGATGTTGTGCTGTATCTATGATGTTATAGGGCTACTAGGATGTTGTGCTGTATCTATGATGTTATAGGGCTACTGGGATGTTGTACTGTATCTGTTATAGGGCTACTGGGATGTTGTGCTGTATCTGTTATAGGGCTACTAGGATGTTGTGCTGTATCTATGATGTTATAGGGCTACTAGGATGTTGTGCTGTATCTGTTATAGGGCTACTGGGATGTTGTGCTGTATCTGTTATAGGGCTACTAGGATGTTGTGCTGTATCTGTTATAGGGCTACTAGGATGTTGTGCTGTATCTATGATGTTATAGGGCTACTAGGATGTTGTGCTGTATCTGTTATAGGGCTACTGGGATGTTGTGCTGTATCTGTTATAGGGCTACTGGGATGTTGTGCTGTATCTGATGTATAGGGCTACTGGGATGTTGTGCTGTATCTGTTATGAGGGCTACTGGGATGTTGTGCTGTATCTGTTATGGGGCTACTGGGATGTTGTGCTGTATCTGTTATAGGGCTACTAGGATGTTGTGCTGTATCTATGGTGTTATAGGGCTACTGGGATGTTGTGCTGTATCTGTGGTGTTATAGGGCTACTAGGATGTTGTGCTGTATCTATGATGTTATAGGGCTACTAGGATGTTGTGCTGTATCTATGATGTTATAGGGCTACTAGGATGTTGTGCTGTATCTGTTATAGGGCTACTGGGATGTTGTGCTGTATCTGTTATAGGGCTACTAGGATGTTGTACTGTATCTATGATGTTATAGGGCTACTGGGATGTTGTACTGTATCTATGATGTTATAGGGCTACTAGGATGTTGTGCTGTATCTATGATGTTATAGGGCTACTGGGATGTTGTACTGTATCTATGATGTTATAGGGCTACTAGGATGTTGTGCTGTATCTATGATGTTATAGGGCTACTAGGATGTTGTACTGTATCTATGATGTTATAGGGCTACTGGGATGTTGTGCTGTATCTATGATGTTATAGGGCTACTAGGATGTTGTGCTGTATCTGTTATAGGGCTACTAGGATGTTGTGCTGTATCTATGATGTTATAGGGCTACTGGGATGTTGTGCTGTATCTATGATGTTGTGCTGTATCTATGATGTTATAGGGCTACTAGGATGTTGTACTGTATCTATGATGTTATAGGGCTACTAGGATGTTGTACTGTATCTATGATGTTATAGGGCTACTAGGATGTTGTGCTGTATCTATGGTGTTATAGGGCTACTAGGATGTTGTGCTGTATCTGTTATAGGGCTACTGGGATGTTGTGCTGTATCTATGGTGTTATAGGGCTACTAGGATGTTGTGCTGTATCTATGATGTTATAGGGCTACTGGGATGTTGTGCTGTATCTATGATGTTATAGGGGCTACTGGGATGTTGTGCTGTATCTATGGTGTTATAGGGCTACTGGGATGTTGTGCTGTATCTATGATGTTATAGGGCTACTAGGATGTTGTGCTGTATCTATGATGTTATAGGGCTACTGGGATGTTGTACTGTATCTATGATGTTATGGGGCTACTAGGATGTTGTGCTGTATCTATGATGTTATAGGGCTACTGGGATGTTGTGCTGTATCTATGATGTTATAGGGCTACTAGGATGTTGTGCTGTATCTGTTATAGGGCTACTGGGATGTTGTGCTGTATCTATGATGTTGTGCTGTATCTATGATGTTATAGGGCTACTAGGATGTTGTACTGTATCTATGATGTTATAGGGCTACTAGGATGTTGTACTGTATCTATGATGTTATAGGGCTACTGGGATGTTGTGCTGTATCTATGATGTTATAGGGCTACTAGGATGTTGTGCTGTATCTGTTATAGGGCTACTGGGATGTTGTACTGTATCTGTTATGGGGCTACTAGGATGTTGTGCTTTATCTTGTGTTTCCTTGTCTCAATTGTTTGCCTAATTCATGTAGGGGTTGACCAGAGGAAAATGCCATTCACAACAGGAAACGGCCGAGGATTGATTATCCAGCAGAGTTCCCACAGAGACCAGGTTACTATTACTACCATATGAATTGGTACAGTATGAAAATGATCTATGTCCCTAATGTCACCCTATTCCCTATATAGTGCACTACTTTAGACCAGAGTCCTATGGAACCCTATTCCCTATATATAGTGCACTACTTTAGACCAGAGCCCTATGGAACCCTATTCCCTATATAGTGCACTACTTTAGACCAGAGTCCTATGGAACCCTATTCCCTATATATGTGCACTACTTTAGACCAGAGCCCTATGGAACCCTATTCCCTATATATAGTGCACTACTTTAGACCAGAGCCCTATGGAACCCTATTCCCTATATAATACACTACTTTAGACCAGAGCCTATGGAACCCTATTCCCTATATATAGTGCACTACTTTAGACCAGAGCCCTATGGACCCTATCCCTATATATAGTGCACTATTTAGACCAGAACCCTATTCCCTATATAGTGCACTACTTTAGACCAGAGCCCTATGGAACCCTATTCCCCTATTCCCCTATAGACCAGAGCCCTATGGAGAGGCCTATTCCCTATATATAGTGCACTACTTTAGACCAGAGCCCTATGGAACCCTATTCCCATATATAGTGCACTACTTTAGACTCAGAACCCTATGGGGACCCTATTCCCTATATAGTGCACTACTTAGACCAGAGCCCTATGGAGACCCTATTCTATATAGTGCACTACTTTAGACCAGAGCCCTATGGAACCCTATTCCCATATAGGGCACTAATTTAGACCAGAGCCCTATGGAACCCTATTCCTACATAGGGCACTAATTTCTGACCTGAACCCTATTCCCTATATAGGACACTAATTTTGACCTGCACCCGCCCACCATTTGGGCACATAACTACTTATTGTATTGGGTACAGTCGTTGTTCATTATAAGGACAGGAAATGCCAGCCTGGTGGTCAGCCATGAGCAGTAGATCTGCTGTGTTCGGAGCAAACCATGGTGCTGAAGACGTGGAGTCGTCATTTATCAAACACTTCTACATTCATTACTAAATTATGCCGTACGTAAATTATTGGGATTTATTTAACTGTCGCACACTATATATAGATAGATGGAGCAAGCAAGCATGTTTTCATTGATAATTCAGAGCCATATTATATTTGTAAGGGAGTGAACGAGCACCACAACCCCTGCCTGACACTCTCCATACACTGTGGTACCAAAAACACCCTCCGTTCACCCTCTGTGGTAACACAAACACCCTCCGTTCACCCTCTGTGGTAACACAAACACCCTCCGTTCACCTCTGTGGTACCAAAAACACCCTCCGTTCACCTTCTGTGGTAACACAAACACCCTCCGTTCACCCTCTGTGGTAACACAAACACCCTCCGTTCACCCTCTGTGGTAACACAAACACCCTCCGTTCACCCTCTGTGGTAACACAAACACCCTCCGTTCACCCTCTGTGGTAACACAAACACCCTCCGTTCACCTTCTGTGGTAACACAAACACCCTCCGTTCACCCTCTTTGGTAACAAAAACACCCTCCGTTCACCCTCTGTGGTAACAAAAACACCCTCCGTTCACCTTCTGTGGTACCACAAACACCCTCCGTTCACCCTCTGTGGTAACAAAAACACCCTCCGTTCACCCTCTGGTAACACAAACACCCTCCGTTCACCTTCTGTGGTACCAAAAACACCCCCGTTCACCTTCTGTGGTACCAAAAACACCCTCCGTTCACCCTCTGTGGTAACACAAAACACCCTCCGTTCACCCTCTGTGGTAACACAAACACCCTCCGTTCACCCTCTGTGGTAACACAAACACCCTCCGTTCACCTTCTGTGGTAACGCAAACACCCTCCGTTCACCTTCTGTGGTAACACAAACACCCTCCGTTCACCTTCTGTGGTAACACAAACACCCTCCGTTCACCTTCTGTGGTAACACAAACACCCTCCGTTCACCTTCTGTGGTAACACAAACACCCTCCGTTCACCCTCTGTGGTAACACAAACACCCTCCGTTCACCCTCTGTGGTAACACAAACACCCTCCGTTCACCCTCTGTGGTAACAAAAACACCCTCCGTTCACCTTCTGTGGTACCAAAAACACCCTCCGTTCACCCTCTGTGGTAACACAAACACCCTCCGTTCACCCTCTGTGGTAACACAAACACCCTCCGTTCACCTTCTGTGGTACCAAAAACACCCCCCGTTCACCTTCTGTGGTACCAAAAACACCCTCCGTTCACCCTCTGTGGTAACAAAAACACCCTCCGTTCACCCTCTTTGGTAACAAAAACACCCTCCGTTCACCCTCTGTGGTAACACAAACACCCTCCGTTCACCCTCTGTGGTAACACAAACACCCTCCGTTCACCTTCTGTGGTACCAAAAACACCCTCCGTTCACCTTCTGTGGTACCAAAAACACCCTCCGTTCACCCTCTGTGGTAACAAAACACCCTCCGTTCACCCTCTTTGGTAACAAAAACACCCTCCGTTCACCCTCTGTGGTAACAAAAACACCCTCCGTTCACCCTCTGTGGTAACACAAACACCCTCCGTTCACCTTCTGTGGTAACACAAACACCCTCCGTTCACCCTCTGTGGTAACACAAACACCCTCCGTTCACCCTCTGTGGTAACACAAGCACCCTCCGTTCACCCTCTTTGGTAACACAAACACCCTCCGTTCACCCTCTGTGGTAACAAAAACACCCTCCGTTCACCTTCTGTGGTACCAAAAACACCCTCCGTTCACCCTCTGTGGTAACAAAAACACCCTCCGTTCACCCTCTGTGGTAACACAAACACCCTCCGTTCACCTTCTGTGGTACCAAAACACCCCCGTTCACCTTCGTGGTACCAAAAACACCCTCCGTTCACCCTCTGTGGTAACAAAAACACCCTCCGTTCACCCTCTTTGGTAACAAAAACACCCTCCGTTCACCCTCTGTGGTAACACAAACACCCTCCGTTCACCCTCTGTGTAACACAAACACCCTCCGTTCACCTTCTGTGGTACCAAAAACACCCTCCGTTCACCTTCTGTGGTACCACACCCTCCGTTCACCTGCAGTAACAAAACACCCTCCGCTCACCCTCTGTGGTGCCACAAAGCTTACCCTCCGTTCACCCTCTGTGGTAACACAAACACCCTCCGTTCACCCTCTTGGTAACACAAACACCCTCCGTTCACCCTCTGTGGTACCAAAAACACCCTCCGTTCACCCTCTGTGGTACCAAAAACACCCTCCGTTCACCCTCTGTGGTAACAAAAACACCCTCCGTTCACCTTCTGTGGTAACAAAAACACCCTCCGTTCACCCTCTCTGGTAACACAAACACCCTCAGTTCACCCTCTGTGGTAACAAAAACACCTCCGTTCACCCTCTGTGGTAACAAAAACACCGTTCACCCCTGTGGTAACACAAACACCCTCGTTCACCCTCTGTGGTAACAAAAACAGCCTCATTTGCTGTATGGTTTGTAGATGTTGGAAGGGGTCATGATCGTTCAGATAAGAAAGTGCAATGTCAAATATTAGTGACATTTCTGTAGAGCTGTGGGCAGAATGTTGTACTATTTTTCAATGATTCTGTTCAAACCATTTAAAGTAAATGCAACAGCCCACGCTGATGAAAATTACAAATATTAATTGTTCAATATTTCGTTTTATCAATTGATGTTCCTATAGCCTGCCTTGGTTTGAGGCTCTGAGATCAATAGATTGTGTTTCTACGGCCTGCCTTGGTTTAGGCTCTGAGATCAATAGATTGTGTTTCTACGGCCTGCCTTGGTTTAGGCTCTGAGATCTATAGGGTGTGTTTCTATGGCCTGCCATTATTATAATCCGGGTGCTCAAACACCTGTTTTGTGATTTGTCAATAACTATGTATAAATACCGACCTTTGGACAACTGGTGCGCACAAGGTTAGGAGTATTTGTGTGTGTGCACGCACCTTGATGATAAATGTGGCCACGGGAAATAAACAGAAAATGATGGCCGACGTTCTGCGGTCAGAGGTGATTGGACGGCCACCTTCTGCGCATGGCCAACGTTGGTGT
>NW_026999773.1:0-9698 GCF_036934945.1 Oncorhynchus masou masou
GTGGAGAGGGTTAGGGTTAGGGTGAGGGCAGTGTGAGAGGGTTAGGGTTAGGGTGAGGGCAGTGTGGAGAGGGTTAGGGTTAGGGTGAGGGCAGTGTGGAGAGGGTTAGGGTTAGGGTGAGGGCAGTGTGGAGAGGGTTAGGGTTAGGGTGAGGGCAGTGTGGAGAGGGTTAGGGTTAGGGTGAGGGCAGTGTGGAGAGGGTTAGGGTTAGGGTGAGGGCAGTGTGAGAGGGTTAGGGTTAGGGAGTGGGCAGTGTGGAGAGGGTTAGGGTTAGGGTGCGGGCAGTGTGGGAGGGGTTAGGGTTAGGGTGAGGCAGTGTGGAGAGGGGTTAGGGTTGAGGGTGAGGGCAGTGTGGAAGAGGGTTAGGGTTAGGGTGAGGGCAGTGTGGAGAGGGTTAGGGTTAGGGTGAGGGCAGTGTGGAGAGGGTTAGGGTTAGGGTGAGGGCAGTGTGGAGAGGGTTAGGGTTAGGGTGAGGGCAGTGTGGAGAGGGTTAGGTGGCTTAGGTGAGGGCAGTGTGGAGAGGGTTAGGGTTAGGGTGAGGGCAGTGTGGAGAGGGTTAGGGTTAGGGTGAGGGCAGTGTGGAGAGGGTTAGGGTTAGGGTGAGGGCAGTGTGGAGAGGGTTAGGGTTAGGGTGAGGGCAGTGTGGAGAGGGTTAGGTTAGGGTGAGGGCATGTGTGGAGAGGGTTAGGGTTAGGGTGAGGGCAGTGGGAGAGGGTTAGGGTTAGGGTGAGGGCAGTGTGGAGAGGGTTAGGGTTAGGGTGAGGGCAGTGTGGAGAGGGTTAGGGTTAGGGTGAGGGCAGTGTGGAGAGGGTTGAGGGTTAGGGTGGGTGAGGGCAGTGTGGAGAGGGTTAGGGTTAGGGTGAGGGCAGTGTGGAGAGGGTTAGGGTTAGGGTGAGGGCAGTGTGGAGAGAGGGTTAGGGTTAGGGTGAGGGCAGTGTGGAGAGGGTTAGGGTTAGGGTGAGGGCAGTGTGGAGAGGGTTAGGGTTAGGGTGAGGGCAGTGTGAGAGGGTTAGGGTTAGGGTGAGGGCAGTGTGGAGAGGGTTAGGGTTAGGGTGAGGGCAGTGTGAGAGGGTTAGGGTTAGGTGAGGGTGCAGGTGTGGAGTGAGGGTTAGGTGTAGGTGAGGGCAGTGTGGAGAGGGTTAGGTTAGGTGAGGCAGTGTGAGGGGGTGGTAGGAGGTGGAGAGGGTTAGGGTTAGGGTGAGGGCAGTGTGAGAGGGTTAGGGTTAGGGTGAGGCAGTGTGAGAGTGGTTAGGATGAGGGCAGTTGAGGGTTAGGGTAGGTGAGGCAGTGTGGAGAGGGTTAGGGTTAGGGTGAGGGCAGTGTGGAGGGAGGGTTAGGGTTAGGAGTGAGGGCAGTGTGGAGAGGGTTAGGGTTAGGGTGAGGGCAGTGTGGAGAGGGTTAGGGTTAGGGTGAGGGCAGTGTGGAGAGGGTTAGGGTTAGGGTGAGGGCAGGGAGAGGGTTAGGGTTAGGGTGAGGGCAGTGTGGAGAGGGTTAGGGTTAGGGTGAGGGCAGTGTGGAGAGGGTTAGGGTTAGGGTGAGGGCAGTGTGGAGAGGGTTAGGGTGAGGGCAGGTGAGGGTAGGGTTAGGGTGAGGGTGGTGGAGAGGGTTAGGGTTAGGGTGAGGGCAGTGTGGAGAGGGTTAGGGTTAGGGTGAGGGCAGTGTGGAGAGGGTTAGGGTTAGGGTGAGGGTCAGTGTGGGAGGAGGGTTAGGGTTAGGTGTGAGGGCAGTGTGGAGAGGGTTAGGGTTAGGGTGAGGGCAGTGTGAGAGGGTTAGGGTTAGGTGAGGGCAGTGTGGAGAGGGTTAGGGTTAGGGTGAGGGCAGTGTGGGAGAGGGTTAGGGTTAGGGTGAGGGTCAGTGTGGGTGAGGGTTAGGGTTAGGGTGAGGGCAGTGTGGAGAGGGTTAGGGTTAGGGTGAGGGTCAGTGTGAGAGAGGGTTAGGGTTAGGGTGAGGGCAGTGTGGAGAGGGTTAGGGTTAGGGTGAGGGTCAGGGTGGAGAGGGTTAGGGTTAGGGTGAGGGCAGTGTGGAGAGGGTTAGGGTTAGGGTGAGGGCAGTGTGGAGAGGGTTAGGGTTAGGGTGAGGGCAGTGTGGAGAGGGTTAGGGTTAGGGTGAGGGCAGTGTGGAGAGGGTTAGGGTTAGGGTGAGGGCAGTGTGGAGGGGTTAGGGTTAGGGTGAGGGCAGTGTGGAAGGGTTAGGGTTAGGGTGAGGGCAGTGTGGAGGGTTAGGGTTAGGGTGAGGGCAGTGTGGAGAGGGTTAGGGTTAGGGTGAGGGTCAGTGGGAGAGGGTTAGGGTTAGGGTGAGGGCAGTGTGGAGAGGGTTAGGGTTAGGGTGAGGGCAGTGTGGAGAGGGTTAGGGTTAGGGTGAGGGCAGGTGAGGTAGGGTGAGGGTTAGGGTTAGGGTGAGGGCAGTGTGGAGAGGGTTAGGGTTAGGTGAGGGCAGTGTGGAGAGGGTTAGGGTTAGGGTGAGGGCAGTGTGGAGAGGGTTAGGGTTAGGGTGAGGGCAGTGTGGAGAGGGTTAGGGTTAGGGTGAGGGCAGTGTAGAGGGTTAGGTTAGGGTGAGGAGTGAGAGGGTTAGGTTAGGGTGAGGGTGTGGGAGAGGGTTAGGGTTAGGTGAGGGCAGGGGGAGGTTGGGTTAGGAGAGGCAGTGTGGAGAGGGTTAGGGTTAGTGAGGGCAGTGTGGAGAGGGTTAGGGTTAGGGTGAGGGCAGTGTGGAGAGGGTTAGGGTTAGGGTGAGGGCAGTGTGGAGAGGGTTAGGGTTAGGGTGAGGGCAGTGTGGAGAGGGTTAGGGTTAGGGTGAGGGCAGTGTGGAGAGGGTTAGGGTTAGGGTGAGGGCAGTGTGGAGAGGGGTTAGGGTTAGGGTGAGGGCAGTGTGGAGAGGGTTAGGGTTAGGGTGAGGGCAGTGTGGAGAGGGTTAGGGTTAGGGTGAGGGCAGTGTGAGAGGGTTAGGGTTAGGGTGAGGCATGTGGAGAGGGTTAGGGTTAGGGTGAGGGGCAGTGTGGAGAGGGTTAGGGTTAGGGTGAGGGCAGTGTGGAGAGGGTTAGGGTTAGGGTGAGGGCAGTGTGGAGAGGGTTAGGGTTAGGGTGAGGGCAGTGTGGAGAGGGTTAGGGTTAGGGTGAGGGCAGTGTGAGAGGGTTAGGGTTAGGGTGAGGGCAGTGTGGAGAGGGTTAGGGTTAGGGTGAGGGCAGTGTGGAGAGGGTTAGGGTTAGGGTGAGGGCAGTGTGGAGAGGGTTAGGGTTAGGGTGAGGGCAGTGTGGAGAGGGTTAGGGTTAGGGTGAGGGCAGTGTGGAGAGGGTTAGGGTTAGGGTGAGGGCAGTGTGGAGAGGGTTAGGGTTAGGTGAGGGCAGTGTGGGAGGGTTAGGGTGAGGGCAGTGTGGAGAGGGTTAGGGTTAGGGTGAGGGCAGTGTGGAGAGGGTTAGGGTTAGGGTGAGGGCAGTGTGGAGAGGGTTAGGGTTAGGGTGAGGGCAGTGTGGAGAGGGTTAGGGTTAGGGTGAGGGCAGTGTGAGAGGGTTAGGGTTAGGGTGAGGCAGTGTGGAGAGGGTTAGGGTTAGGGTGCGCAGTGTGGAGAGGGGTTAGGGTTAGGTGAGGGCAGTGAGAGGGTTAGGGTTAGGGTGAGGGCAGTGGAGAGGGTTATTAGGGTGAGGCAGTGTGGAGAGGGTTAGGGTTAGGGTGAGGGCAGTGTGGAGAGGGTTAGGGTTAGGGTGAGGCAGTGTGGAGAGGGTTAGGTTAGGGTGAGGGTGTTGAGAGGGTTAGGGTTAGGGTGAGGCAGTGTGGAGAGGGTTAGGGTTAGGGTGAGAGGGCAGTGTGGAGAGGGTTAGGCTAGGGTGAGGGCAGTGTGGAGAGGGTTAGGGTTAGGGTGAGGGCAGTGGAGAGGTTAGGGTTAGGTGAGGGCAGTGTGTGAGGGTTAGGTTGTGTGAGGGCAGTGGAGAGGGTTAGGTTAGGGTGAGGGCAGTGGAGAGCACTGAGATTATGCCATCTATGATCTGCTCTCGGGCGGAAGTATAGGAGTGGGTCTTTAATCAGAGGGAGATGGTGGATGAAGATAAAGTCTGGTGACGATCATGTAGCCACTGGACTTCTCCATCTCAATGTATAGCACCCACTTAGGTGATGCCTCACCACACACAGCTCAGAGTAGTAGCACCCACTTAGGTGATGCCTCACTACACACAGCTCAGAGTAGTAGCACCCACTTAGGTGATGCCTCACCACACAGCTCAGAGTAGTAGCACCCACTTAGGTGATGCCTCACCACACACAGCTCAGAGTAGTAGCACCCACTTAGGTGATGCCTCACCACACAGCTCAGAGTAGTAGCACCCACTTAGGTGATGCCTCACTACACACAGCTCAGAGTAGTAGCACCCACTTAGGTGATGCCTCACCACACACAGCTCAGAGTAGTAGCACCCACTTAGGTGATGCCTCACCACACAGCTCAGAGTAGTAGCACCCACTTAGGTGATGCCTCAGCAGAGACGCTCAGACAGCCAGGTGAGGGAGTTCCACTTAGGTGATGACCTCAGCACAACTCAGGTAGTAGGGAGTTCACTTAGCTGATGACCCCAACACACCAGGTGAGGGGAGTTCACTTAGCTGAGACCTCAGACAACCAGGTGAGGGAGTACCTTACTAAGACCCCAACAACCAGGTGAGGAGTTCCTTACTGAGACCTAGACAACCAGGTGAGGGAGTTCCTTACTGAGACCTGGACAACCAGGTGAGGGGAGTTCCTTACTGAGACCTGGACAACCAGGTGAGGGGAGTTCCTTACTGAGACCTAGACAACCAGGTGAGGGGAGTTCCTTACTGATGACCTAGACAACCAGGTGAGGGGAGTTCCTTACTGAGACCTAGACAACCAGGTGAGGGGAGTTCCTTACTGAGACCTAGACAACCAGGTGAGGGGAGTTCCTTACTGAGACCTCAACAACCAGGTGAGGGGAGTTCCTTACTGAGAACCTAGACAACCAGGTGAGGGGAGTTCCTTACTGAGACCTAGACAACCAGGTGAGGGGAGTTCCTTACTGAGACCTAGACAACACAGCTCAGAGTAGTAGCACCCACTTAGGTGATGCCTCACTACACACAGCCCAGAGTAGTAGCACCCACTTAGGGTGATGCCTCACACACAGTCTTCACTGAGACCTAGACAACCAGGTGAGGGAGTTCCTTACTGAGATCTAGATAACCAGGTGAGGGGAGTTCCTTACTGAGACCCCAACAACCAGGTAGGAGTTCCTTACTGAGACCTAGACAACCAGGTGAGGAGTTCCTTACTGAGACCCCAACAACCAGGTGAGGGAGTTCACCGGGAGACCTAGACAACCAGGTGAGGGAGGAGTTCCATACTGAGACCGGACGACTATGTGGTGAGGAATCTGAGACCCCAACAACCAGGTGAGGGGGAGGAGTTCCATACTGGAGACCTAGACAACCAGGTGTGAGGGGAACTGGAGACCTGGACAACCAGGTGAGGAGTCTCATTGAGACCCAACAACCAGGTGAGGGGAGCCCCTGAGGACCTAGACAAACCAGGTGAGGGAGTTCCTTACTGAGCAAAATTGTGAGGGAGTTCAATTCATCAATCAAGCATAAGGGAGGAGTTTAAACCCACAGACACTCTTCCTGCCGTGTAATCAGGGGAGTTCAACTGTACATACATGTTATACTGATCACACTCAAGGCTCTACTGATCACATTATAAGGCTCTATGTTCTACTGATCACACTATAAGGCTCTATGTTATACTGTACATACATGTTGGTACTGATCATTAATTGTAAGGCTCTACTGATCACATTATAAGGCTCTATGTTATACTGATCTGATCACTATAAGGCATGTTATACTGATCACACTGATCACACTATAAGGCTCTATGTTCTACTGATCACACTATAAGGCTCTATGTTATACTGATCACACTGTAAGGCTCTACTGATCACACTATTCCTTACTGATCACACTATAAGGCTCTATGTTATACTGATCACTATAAGGCTCTACTGATCACACTGATATAAGGCTCTATGTTATACTGGATCACACTGTAAGGCTCTATGTTCTACTGATCACACTATAAGGCTCTACTGATCACACTATTCTACTGATCACACTGCAATCACACAATAAGGCTCTATGTTATAACTGATGCACTATAAGGAGCTCTACTGATCACACTGTAAGGCTCTACTGATCACACTATAAGGCTCTACTGATCACACTATAAAGGCTCTATGATCACACTTAATACTGATCACACTATAAGGCTCTACTGATCACACTATAAGGCCTTACTGATCACACTATAAGGCTATACTGGATCAGCCAACTATAAGGCCTCACACATGTTCTACTGATCACACTATAAGGCTCTACTGATCACACTATAAGGCTCTAGTGATCACACTATAAGGCTCTACTGATCACACTATAAGGCTCTACTGATCACACTATAAGGCTCTACTGATCACACTATAAGGGCTCTACTGATCACACTATAAGGCTCACTGATGTTATACTGATCACTATAAAGGCTCTAGTGATCACACTATAAGGCTCTACTGATCACACTATAAGGCTCTACTGATCACACTATAAGGGTCTATGATCATCACACTATAAGGCTCTACTGATCACACTATAAGGCCTATGTAAGGCTCTACTGATCACACTATAAGGCTCTACTGATCACTCTATAAGGCTCTACTGATCACACTATAAGGCTCTACTGATCACACTATAAGGCTCTACTGATCACACCATAAGGTCGTAGTGTTCACTGATCACACTATAAGGCTCTATGTTCTACTGATCACTATAAGGTTCTACTGATCACACTATAAGGCTCTAATATCACACTATAAGGCTTCCATGTTCTACTGATCACACTATAAGGGTTCTGATCACTCTATAAGGCTCTACTGATCACACTATAAGGCTCTATGTTATACTGATCACACTATAAGGCTCTCTACTGATCACACTATAAGGCTCTATTGATCACACTATAAGGTTCTACTGATCACACTATAATGCTCTATGTTATACTGATCACACTATAAGGCTCTATGTTCTACTGATCACACTATAAGGCTCTAATGATCACTCTATAAGGCTCTACTGATCACACTATAATCTGATCACACTATAAGGCCTTTACTGATCACACTATAAGGCTCTATGCTGATTAAGGCTCTACTGATCACACTATAAGGCTCTATGTTCTACTGATCACACCCTTACTTGATCACACTATAAGGCTCTATGTTATACTGATCACACTATAAGGCTCTACTGATCACACACTGTAAGGCTCTACTGATCACACTATAATGCTCTATGTTATACTGATCACACTATAAGGCTCTACTGATCACTCTATAAGGATCACATAAGGCTCACTGATCACAATTATAAGGCTCCTACTGATCACACTATAGAGGCTCACTGATCACACTATAAGGCTCTACTGTTCTACTGACTATAAGGCTCTACTGATCACACTATAAGGCTCTACTGATCACTCTATAGGCTCTACTGATCACACTATAAGGCTCTACTGATCACACTATAAGGCTCTATGTTCTACTGATCACACTATAAGGCTCTACTGATCACACCATAAGGCTCTACTGATCACACTATAAGGCTCTACTGATCACACCTATAAGGCTCTATGTTATACTGATCACACTATAAGGCTCTACTGATCACACTATAAGGCTCTAGTGATCACACTATAAGGCTCTATGTTATAGTGATCACACTATAAGGCTCTACCTGATCAACACTATAAGTGTTATACTGATCACACCATAAGGCTCTTTGATCACACTATAAGGCTCTACTGATCACTCTATAAGGCTCTACTGATCCACTATAAGGCTCTACTGATAAAAGGCTCTACTGATCACACTATAAGGCTCTGCTGATCACTCTATAAGGCTCTACTGATCACACCATAAGGCTCTATGTTCTACTGATCACACTATAAGGCTCTTAATATACTGATCACACCATAAGGCTCTACTGATCACACTATAAGGCTCTACTGATCACACTATAAGGCTCTACTGATCACACTATAAGGCTCTATGTTCTACTGATCACACTATAAGGCTCTACTGATCACACTATAAGGCTCTACTGATCACACTATAAGGCTCTGATCACTGATCACACTATAAGGCTCTATGTTATACTGATCACCACCTCATGTTATATGATCACACTATAAGGCTCTACTGATCACACTATAAGGCTCTATGTATAAGGCTCTACTGATCACACTATAAGGCTCTACTGATCACACTATAAGGCTCTATGTTATACTGATCACACTATAAGGCTCTACTGATCACACTATAAGGCTCTATGTTATACTGATCACACTATAAGGTTCTACTGATCACACTGTAAGGCTCTATGTTATAACTTGATCACACTATAAGGCTCTCACTGATCACACTATGCGCGTCTTATGTTCTACTGATCACACCATAAGGCTCTATGTTATACTGATCACACTATAAGGCTCTACTGATCACACTATAAGGCTTATGTTATACTGATCCACACCATAAACTACTGTCTTATACACAGTGTAAGGGGATAAAGAATATGTACATAAGGATATATGAATGAGTGATGGTACAGAGCAGCATAGGCAAGATACAGTAGATGGTATCGAGTACAGTATATACATATGAGATGAGTATGTAAACAAAGTGGCATAGTTAAAGTGGCTAGTGATACATGTATTACATAAGGATGCAGTCGATGATATAGAGTACAGTATTATACGTATGCATATGAGATGAATAATGTAGGGTAAGTAACATTATATAAGGTAGCATTGTTTAAAGTGGCTAGTGACACTATAAGGCTCTATGTTATACTGACGTCACACTATAAGGCTCTACTGATCACACTATAAGGCTCTATGTTCTACTGATCACACTATAAGGCTCTACTGATCACACTATAAGGCTCTACTGATCACTCTATAAGGCTCTACTGATCACTCTATAAGGCTCTACTGATCACACTATAAGGCTCTACTGATCACACTATAAGGCTCTACTGATCACACTATAAGGCTCTACTGATCACACTATAAGGCTCTATGTTCTACTGATCACACTATAAGGCTCTACTGATCACACTATAAGGCTCTACTGATCACACTATAAGGTTCTACTGATCACACTATAAGGCTCTACTGATCACACTATAAGGCTCTATGTTCTACTGATCACACTATAAGGCTCTACTGATCACTCTATAAGGCTCTACTGATCACACTATAAGGCTCTATGTTCTACTGATCACACTATAAGGCTCTATGTTCTACTGATCACACTATAAGGCTCTATGTTATACTGATCACACTGTAAGGCTCTACTGATCACACTGTAAGGCTCTACTGATCACACTATAAGGCTCTATGTTATACTGATCACACTATAAGGCTCTACTGATCACACTATAAGGCTCTATGTTCTACTGATCACACTATAAGGCTCTATGTTATACTGATCACACTATAAGGCTCTACTGATCACACTATAAGGCTCTATGTTCTACTGATCACACTATAAGGCTCTATGTTATACTGATCACACTGTAAGGCTCTACTGATCACACTATAAGGCTCTATGTTATACTGATCACACTATAAGGCTCTACTGATCACACTAT